>NC_080383.1:62175539-62475539 GCF_014773155.1 Arachis stenosperma
TTCAGCCAGAAAATACCTGAAATCACAGAAAAACACACAAACTCATAGTAAAGTCCAGAAAAGTGAATTTTAGCTAAAAACTAATAAAAATATACTAAAAACTAACTAGATCATACCAAAAACATACTAAAAACAATGCCAAAAAGTGTACAAATTATCTGCTCATCACAACACCAAACTTAAATTGTTGCTTGTCCCCAAGCAACTGAAAATCAAATAAGATAAAAAGAAGAGAATATACTATAGACTCCAAATTATCAATGAAACATAGCTCCAAATTAGATGAGCGGGACTAGTAGCTTTTTGCCTCCGAACAGTTTTGGCATCTCACTCTATCCTTTGAAATTCAGAATGATTGGCTTCTTTAGGCACTCAGAATCCAGATAGTGTTATTGATTCTCCTAGTTAAATATGATGATTCTTGAACACAGCTACTTATTGAGTCTTGGCCGTGGCCCAAAGCACTCTGTCTTCCAGTATTACCACCGGATACATACATGCCACAGACACATAATTGGGTGAACCTTTTCAGATTGTGACTCAGCTTTGCTAAAGTCCCCATTAGAGGTGTCCAGGGTTCTTAAGCACACTCTTTTTGCCTTGGATCACAACTTTATTTCTTTCTTTTTCTTTTCTTTTTCTTTCTCCTTTTTTTTTGTATTCACTGCTTTTTCTTGCTTCAAGAATCATTTTTATGATTTTCAGATCCTCAGTAACATGTCTCCTTTTTCATCATTCTTTCAAGAGCCAAAACTTAACATTCATGACAACACAATTCAAAAGACATATGCACTGTTTAAGCATACATTCAGAAACAAAAAGTATTGTCACCACATCAAACTAATTAAGCTAGTTTTAAAGATGAATTTGAAATCTTGTACTTCTTGTTCTTTGTGATAAAACAGTTTCATTTAAGAGAGGTGATGGATTCATAGGACATTCATAACTTTAAGGCATAGACCACTAAGACACTAATGATCATAAGACACAAACATAGACAACATAAGCATGAAATTTCGAAAAACAAGAAAATAAGAACAAAGAGATTAAAGAACGGGTCCACCTTAGTGATGGCGGCTTGTTCTTCCTTGAAGGTCTTATGGAGTGCTTGAGCTCCTCAATGTCTTTCCTTGTCTTTGTTGCTCCTCTCTCATGATTCTTTGATCTTCTCTAATTTCATGGAGGAGAATGGAGTGTTCTTGGTGCTCCACCCTTAGTTGTCCCATGTTGGAACTCAGTTCTCTAGGGAGGTGTTGATTTGCTCCCAATAGTCTTGTGGGGGAAAGTGCATCCCTTGAGGTATCTCAGGGATTCATGATGAGTGGGATCTCTTGTTTGCTCCATCCTTTCTTAGTGATGGGCTTGAGGTCATGCCTTCTCAGTTGAACCGGCTTTGGATGCCATAAATGGTTATGGAAAACAAAAAGCAATGCTTTTACCACACCAACTTAAAAGGTTTGCTCGTCCTCGAGCAAAAAGAAGAAGGAGTAGAGAAGAAGAAATGAGGAAGAAGGGAATGGCTTTGTGTTTCGGCCATTAGGGGAAGAAGTAGTGTTTAGGGTGTGTGAAAATGAAGGAGTGATGATGATAGTGGGATTTGATAGGTGGGGGTTGTTGGGGAAGAGGTATTGAGGTGATTGGTGAATGGGTGAAGAAGAGAGAGGGTGGTGGGTTGGGGGGATCCTGTGGGATCCACAGATCCTGAGGTGTCAAGGAAAAGTCATCCCTGCACCAAATGGCAATCAAAATCAGTTTTGTGCCAATCTGGCGTTAAACGCCGGGCTGGTGCCATTCCTGGCGTTTAACGCCAGGTTCTTGCCCTTCTCTGGCGTTTAACGCCAGTCTGGTGCCCCTTTCTGGCGTTAAACGCCCAGAATGGTGCCAGACTGGGCGTTAAACGCCCAACAGCTAACCTCACTGGCGTTTAACGCCAGCAACATCTTCCTCCAGGGTGTGCTGTTTTTCTTCCTGTTTTTCATTTTGTTTTGCTTTTTTCATTGATTTTGTGACTTCTTATGATCATCAACCTACAAAAAAAAAGATAAAATAACAAAAGGAAATAGTTAATTATAACTTGGGTTGCCTCCCAACAAGCGCTTCTTTTAATGTCATTAGCTTGACAGAGGACTCTCATGGAGCCTCACAGATACTCAGAGCCATGTTGGAACCTCCCAACACCAAACTTAGAGTTCGAATGTGGGGGTTCAACACCAAACTTAGAGTTTGGTTGTGGCCTCCCAACACCAAACTTAGAGTTTGACTGTGGGGGCTCTGTTTGACTCTGATTTGAGAGAAGCTCTTCAAGCTTCCTCTCCATGTTGACAGAGGGATATCCTTGAGCCTTAAACACCAAGGATTCTTCATTCACTTGAATGATCAACTCTCCTCTATCAACATCAATCACAGCCTTTGCTGTGGCTAGGAAGGGTCTGCCAAGGATGATGGATTCATCCATGCACTTCCCAGTCTCTAGGACTATGAAATCAGTAGGGATGTAATGGTCTTCAACTTTAACCAGAACATCCTCTACAAGTCCATAGGCTTATTTTCTTGAGTTGTCTGCCATCTCTAGTGAGATTTTTGCAGCTTGCACCTCAAAGATCCCTAGTTTCTCCATTACAGAGAGGGGCATGAGGTTTACACTTGAGTCACACAGAGCCTTCTTGAAGGTCATGGTGCCTATGGTACAAGGTATTGAAAACTTCCCAAGATCTTGTCTCTTTTGAGGTAATTTCTGCCTAGACAAGTCATCCAGTTCTTTGGTGAGCAAAGGGGGTTCATCCTCCCAAGTCTCATTTCCAAATAACTTGTCATTTAGCTTCATGATTGCTCCAAGGTATTTAGCAACTTGCTCTTCAGTGACATACTCATCCTCTTCAGAGGAAGAATACTCATCAGAGCTTATGAATGGCAGAAGTAAATTCAATGGAATCTCTATGGTCTCATTTTGAGCCTCAGATTCCCATGGTTCCTCATTGGGGAACTCATTGGAGGCCAGTGGACGTCCAGTGAGGCCTTCCTCAGTGGCGTTCATGCCTCTTCTTCCTCCCAGAATTCGGCCATGTAATGGCTTTGCACTCTCCTTTGGATTTTCTTCTGTATTGCTTGGGAGAGTACTAGGAGGAATTCAGTAATTTTCTTGCTCAGCTGACCCACTTGTGCCTCCAAATTCCTAATGGAGGACCTTGTTTCAGTCATGAAACTTTGAGTGGTTTGATTAGATCAGAGACCATGGTTGCTAAGTCAGAGGTATTCTGCTTAGAACTCTCTGTCTGTTGCTGAGAAGATGATGGAAAAGGCTTGCCATTGCTAAACCTGTTTCTTCACCATTATTGTTGTTGAAACCTTGTTGAGTCTCTCTTGATTCTTCCATGAGAAATTTGGTGATTTCTCCAAGAATTATAGGTGTTTCCATAGGGTTCTCCTAGGTAATTCACCTCTTCCATTGAAGGTTCTCAGGATCATAGGCTTCTTCCTCAGATGAAGCATCCTTAGTACTGCTTGGTGCATTTTGCATTCCAGACAGACTTGAGAAATCAAATGACTTGTTGAGTCAATATTTTGTTCTGAGCCAATATGGCATTCAGAGTGTCAATCTCAAGAACTCCTTTCTTCTGATTTGTCCCATTGTTCACAGGATTCCTTTCAGAGTGTACATGATTGGTTGTTTGCAACCATTTCAATAAGCTCTTGAGCTTCTGTAGGCGTCTTCTTCAGATGAAGAGATCCTCCAGCAGAGCTATCCAAAGACATCTTGGATAGTTCAGAGAGACCATCATAGAAAATACCTATGATGCTCCATTCAGAAGCATGTCAGAAGGACACTTTCTGATTAATTGTTTGTATCTTTCCCAAGCTTCATAGAGGGATTCTCCATCCTTTGTCTGAAGGTTTGGACTTCCACTCTAAGCTTACTCAATTTTTGAGGTGGAAAGAACTTTGCCAAGAAGGCATTGACTAGCTTTTCCCAAGAGTCCAGGCTTTCTTTAGGTTGAGAATCCAACCATATTCTAGCTCTGTCTCTTACAGCAAAAGGGAATAGCATGAGTCTGTAGACCTCAGGGTCAACCCCATTAGTCTTGACAGTGTCACAGATTTGCAAGAACTCAGCTAAAAACTGATGAGGATCTTCCAATGGAAGTCCATGGAACTTGCAATTCTGTTGCATTAGAGAAACTAATTGAGGCTTAAGCTCAAAGTTGTTTGCTCTAATGGCAGGGATAGAGATGCTTCTCCCATAGAAATCGGGAGTAGGTGCAGTAAAGTCACCCAGCACCTTCCTTGCATTGTTGGCATTGTTGTTGTTTTCGGCTGCCATGGCTTCTTCTTCCTTGAAGATTTCTGTTAGGTTCTCAACTATGAATGTGTGCCTGACAACCACCTCCGTTCATAGAGATTTGTGCTTTAGCTTCTCTTAGCTTTTTGCTTCAAGGTCCTTTCAGGTTTAGGGTCAGCTTCAACAGGAATGCCTTTGTCTCTGCTCCTACTCATATGAAAGAGAAGAGAACAAGAAAATATGGAATCCTCTATGTCACAGTATAGAGATTCCTTGAGGTGTTAGAGGAAGAAAAATGGAAGACAGAGGTAGAAAATTCGAACTTATCAAAGAAGATGGAGTTCGAATTTTGCATTAAGGAATAGTGTTAGTCCATAAATAGAAGGATGTGAGAAGAAGGGAAGTAATTTTTGAAAATTAAGTAAAAGATTTTGAAAACATTTTGAAAAACACTTAATTGATTTTCGAAAATAAAAAGAAATCAAGTGATTTTTGAAAAAGATTTTGAAATTAGAAAAAAAAGATTTGATTGAAAACTATTTTGAAAAAGATGTGATTAAAAAGATTTGATTGAAAAGTTATGGTTTTAAAAAGATATGATTGAAAAGATATGATTTGAAAACAATTTTAAAAAGATTTGATTTTTAAAAATTAATGACTCGCCTAACAAGAAAAGATATGATTCAAACATTAAACCTTTCTCAACAGAAAAGGCAACATACTTAAAATGTTCAATCAAATCATTAATTGTTAGTAAGTATCTTTGAAAAAGGAAAGAAATTGATTTTGAAAACATTTGATTGAAAAGATATGATTTGAAAAAGATTTGATTTTGAAAAACTTTGAAAACTTGAAAAAAAATTGATTTGAAAACAAAATTCTCCCCCTTCTAGCCATCCTGGCGTTAAACGCCCAGAATGGTATCCATTCTGGCGTTTAACGCCCAAAATGCACCCTTTTTGGGCGTTAAACGCCCAGCCAGGCACCCTGGCTGGCATTTAAACGCCAGTCTGTCTTCTTTACTGGGCATTTTCGAATGCCCAGCTTTTTCTGTGTGATTCCTCTGCAGTATGTTCTGAATCTTCAATTCTCTGTATTATTGACTTGAAAAGACACAAATTAAAAATATTTTTGGATTTTTAATAATCAAAATGCAACTAAAATCAAATAACAATGCATGCAAGACACTAAACTTAGCAGTTTGTATACTACTGACACTAATAAGAATGCAAATGAGACACATAAACACTCAAGTCAAGAGAATTCAAAGATCAGAGTAGGAAATAATCAAGAATTACATGAAGATCCTTAAGACACATGAATGAATGCATGCAATTGACACCAAACTTAAAATGAGACTCTAGACTCAAACAAGAAACATAAATATTTTTGGTTTTATGATTTTGTAATTTTTTTTGTGCTTTTTCAAAAATTATATGGAAAGAAAATAAAGGTATCAAAATTCTTAATGAGAATTCCAGGAATCATGCAATGTTAGTCTAAAGCTTTAGTCTAAAGAAATTAGACATGGCCGGCCAAGCTTCAGCAGGACACTGCATTCAAGAGCTAAATTGATGAGCATCAATCAGCCTTGGTGATGATAAGAACATCACCTTGAAACACTAGAATTCATTCTTAAGAACTCTGAAAAAAATACCTAATCTAAGCAACAAGATGAACCGTCAGTTGTCCATACACAAAACATCCCGGCAACGGCGCCAAAAACTTGGTGCGCGAAATTGTGATCACTACAACTTCGCACAACTAACCAGCAAGTGCACTGTGTCGTCCAGTAATACCTTACGTGAGTAAGGGTCGATCCCACGGAGATTGTTGGTATGAAGCAAGCTATGGTCACCTTGTAAATCTTAGTCAGGCAGACTCTAGGATATGGTGATGAACGAAAATAACACAAGGTAAAGATAGAGATACTTATGTAATTCATTGGTAGGAACTTCAGATATGCGCATGAAGATGCCTTCCCTTCCGTCTCTCTTTCCTTCCTTCATCCATCCTTCTTGCTCCTTTCCATGGCAAGCTCGTGTAGGGTTTCACCGTTGTCAATGGCTACCTCCCTTCCTCTCAGTGAAAGCGATTGCATATGCTCTGTCACAGCATAGCGGAATTCAGCTGTCGGTTCTCAGTCAGGCCGGAATAATATCCATCGATACTTTTGCGTCTGTCACTAACGCCCCGCCTGCTAGGAGTTTGAAGCACGTCACAGTCATTCAGTCATTGAATCCTACTCAGAATACCACAGACAAGGTTTAGACCTTTCAGATTCTCTTGAATGCTGCCATCAGTTCTCGCCTATACCACGAAGACTCTGATCTCACGGAATGGTTGGCTCGTTTGTCAGGCGAGCACTCGGTTGTCAGGCGATCAACCATGCATCGTGCAATCAGGAATCCAAGAGATATTCACTAGAGCCTTGGTTGCTTGTAGAACAAAAGTGGTTGTCAGTCACCTTGTTCATGAGTGAGAATGATGATGAGTGTCACGGATCATCACATTCATCAAGTTGAAGAACAAGTGATATCTTGGACAAAGAACAAGCGGAATTGAATAGAAGAACAATAGTAATGCATACTCGAGGTACAGCAGAGCTCCACACCTAATCTATGGTGTGTAGAAACTCCACCGTTGAAAATACATAAGAACAAAAGTGATCATTGGTTTCGGCCCCAGAGAGGGAACCAGAAGAACCAAGATGAAAATACAATAGTAAAAGGTCCTACTTATAGAAAACTAGTAGCCTAGGGTTTACAGAGATGAGTAAATGACATAAAAACCACTTCCGTGCCCACTTGTGTGTGCTTGGGCTGAGCAATGAAGCAATTTCGTGTAGAGACTCTTCTTGGAGTTAAACGCCAGCTTTTATGCCAGTTTGGCGTTTAACTCCCATTTTGGTGCCAGTTCCGGGTTTAACGCTGGGATTTCTGAGGGTGACTTTGAACGCCGGTTTGGGCCATCAAATCTTGGGCAAAGTATGGACTATCATATATTGCTGGAAAGCCCAGGATGTCTACTTTTCAACGCCGTTGAGAGCGCGCCAATTGGGCTTCTGTAGCTCCAGAAAATCCACTTCAAGTGCAGGGAGGTCAGAATCCAACAGCATCTGCAGTCCTTTTCAGTCTCTGAATCAGATTTTTGCTCAGGTCCCTCAATTTCAGCCAGAAAATACCTGAAATCACAGAAAAACACACAAACTCATAGTAAAGTCCAGAAAAGTGAATTTTAGCTAAAAACTAATAAAAATATACTAAAAACTAACTAGATCATACCAAAAACATACTAAAAACAATGCCAAAAAGTGTACAAATTATCCGCTCATCAACCCCATATCCAAACTCTAAGTTGGTGTTGGCAACTATACAACATTGACCTGATCACCTTGTGGCTCCATGAGAGCCACTGTCAAGCTATTGACATTAAAGAAGCGCTTGTTGGGAGGCAACCCAATTTTATTTATCTAATTTTTATTTTATTGTTATTTTGTGTTTTATTAGGTACATGATCATGAGGAGTCACGAAAAAATCATAAAAATTAAAAACAGAATCAAAAACAACAGAAGAAAAAAATTTTCACCCTGGAGGACGCACAGGCTGGCGTTCAACGCCAGTAAGATGCATCTGGCTGGCGTTCAACGCCAGAACAGAGCATCATTCTGGCGCTGAATGCCAGAAACAAGCAACATCCTGGCGCTGAACGCCAGAAATGTGCCCAGAGAAGAAAAGCTGGCGCTGAACGCCAGTAAACAGCATGAAACTGGCGTTCAACGCCAGAAACATGCTTTACATGGGCGTTGAACGCCCAGAATGTGCACCACACGGCGTTTAAACGCCAGAATGGTGTGCAAAGGCAATTTACATGCCTATTTGGTGTAGGGATAGAATTCCTTGACACCTCAGGACCTGTGGACCCCACAGGATCACCTCAGGATCTGTGGACCCCACAGGATCCCCACCTACCATATTCCCACCCTACCTCTTAATCCTAATCACACTCTCCTATTTCCCATGTCACACTTCCCAACAACTTTCACCAATCACCTCAATTCCTCTTCCCAATTACCCCATTCACCACTCACAT
Organism: Arachis stenosperma; assembly: GCF_014773155.1. Classification (NCBI taxonomy): domain Eukaryota; kingdom Viridiplantae; phylum Streptophyta; class Magnoliopsida; order Fabales; family Fabaceae; genus Arachis; species Arachis stenosperma. The sequence continues at coordinate 62,183,909 of NC_080383.1, forward strand.
CCATCCACTCTTCCCCATAAACCCCACCTACCTTCAAAAATTCAAAAACATTTTCCCACCCATTCCCACCCTAAATGGCCGAATACACACTACCCCTCTCCCTATAAATACCCTTCCATTCTACTTCATTTTTTCACACAACAACCCCTTCTTCTTTACTTGGCCGAACCTACCTCTCTCCCTTTTACCATATTTCTTCTTCTTCTTCTTCTCTTCTTTCTTCTATTGCTCGAGGACAAGCAATATTTTAAGTTTGGTGTGGTAAAAGCATAAGCTTTTTGTTTTTCCATTACCATCATGGCACCTAAGGCCGGAGTATCCTCTAGAAAAGGAAAAGGGAAGACAAAAGCTTCTACCTCCGAGTCATGGGAGATGGAAAGATTCATCTCCAAGAGCCATCAAGACCACTTCTATGATGTTGTGGCAAAGAAGAAGGTGATCCCTGAGGTCCCTTTCAAGCTCAAGAAAAATGAGTATCCGGAGATCCGACATGAAATCCGAAGAAGAGGTTGGGAAGTCTTAACCAACCCCATGCAACAAGTCGGAATCTTAATGGTTCAAGAGTTCTATGCAATGCATGGATCACTAGGAACCATGATCAAAGTATGAACCCGTCCAAGAACTATCTCACAATGGTTCGGGGGAAATATTTAGATTTTAGTCCGGAAAATGTGAGGTTGGCGTTTCACTTGCCCATGATGCAAGGAGATGAACGCCCCTACACTAGAAGGGTCAACTTTGATCAAAGGTTGGACCAAGTCCTTATGGACATATGTGTGGAAGGAGCTCAATGGAAGAGGGACTCCAAAGGCAAGCCAGTCCAACTAAGAAGACTGGACCTCAAGCCTGTGGCTAGAGGATGGTTGGAGTTCATTCAACGCTCCATCATTCCCACTAGCAACCGATCTGAAGTTACTGTGGATCGGGCCATCATGATTCATGGCATCATGATTGGAGAGGAAGTAGAAGTTCATGAGGTCATCTCCAATGAAATCTACAAAATAGCCGACAAGCCCTCACCCATGGCACGGCTAGCTTTTTCTCACCTTATTTGCCATCTATGTTACTCAGCTGGAGTTATCATAGAAGGAGATGTCTCCATTGAAGAAGACAAGCCCATCACCAAAAAGAGGATGGAGCAAGTAAGAGAGACCCCTCACGGTTCTCAAGAGATGCATGAGGAAGCTCATCATCAAGAAATCCCTGAGATGCCGCAAGGGATGCACTTTCCTCCTAACAACTATTGGGAACAACTCAACACTTCCTTAGAAGATTTGAGCCACAATGTTGAACAACTAAGGGTGGAACATCATGAGCACTCCATCATTCTCCAAGAAATAAGAGAAGACCAAAGAGCAATGAGGGAGGAGCAACAAAGGCAAGGAAGGGACATAGAAGAGCTTAAGGACATTGTTGGTCCTTCAAGAAGAAGACGCCACTAAAGGTGGATTCATTCCTTGTTCTTTATTTCTTTCTGTTTTCGGTTTTTAATGTTGTGTTTATCTATGTTTTGTGTCTTTATTTCATGATCATTAGTATGTAACCATGCCTTAAAAGCTATGAATAAAATCCATTAATCCTTCACCTCTCTTAAAAGAAAAATGTTTTAATTCAAAAGAACAAGAAGTACATGAATTTCGAATTTATCCTTGAATTTAGTTTAATTATATTGATGTGGTGGCAATACTTTTGTTTTCTGAATGAATGCTTGAACAGTGCATATGTCTTTTGATCTTGTTGTTTATGAAGGTTAAAATTGTTGGCTCTTGAAAGAATGATGAACAAAGAGAAATGTTATTGAGGATCTGAAAAATCATGAAATTGATTCTTGAAGCAAGAAAAAGCAGTGAACAAGAAGAAGCTTGCGAAAAAAATAAAATAAAATAAAATAAAATAAAAATAAAAATATAGAAAGAAAAAGAAAAAGCAAGCAGAAAAAGCCAGTAGCCCTTAAAACCAAAAGGCAAGGGTAAAAAGGATCCAAGGCTTTGAGCATCAATGGATAGGAGGGCCCAAGGAAATTAAATCCAGGCCTAAGCGGCTAAATCAAGCTGTCCCTAACCATGTGCTTGTGTCATGAAGGTCCAAGTGAAAAGCTTGAGACTGAGTGGTTAAAGTCGTGATCCAAAGCAAAAGAGTGTGCTTAAGAGCTCTGGACACCACTAACTGGGGACTTTAGCAAAGCTGAGTCACAATCTGAAAAGGTTCACCCAGTTATGTGTCTGTGGCATTTATGTATCTGGTGGTAATACTAGAAAACAAAGTGCTTAGGGCTACGGCCAAGACTCATAAGTAGCTGTGTTCAAGAATCAACATGCTTAACTAGGAAAGTTAATAACACTATCCGAAATTCTAAGTTCCTAGAGAAGCCAATCATTCTAAACTTCAAAGGAAAAAGTGAGATGCCAAAACTGTTCAGAAGCAAAAAGCTACAAGTCCCGCTCATCTAATTATAATTAATATTCATTGATATTCTGGAATTTATAGTATATTCTCTTCTTTTTATCCTATTTAATTTTCAGTTGCTTGGGGACAAGCAACAATTTAAGTTTGGTGTTGTGATGAGCGGATAATTTATACGCTTTTTGGCATTGTTTTTAGGTAGTTTTTAGTAAGTTCAAGCTACTTTTAGGGATGTTTTCACTAGTTTTTATGTTAAATTCACATTTCTGGACTTTACTACGAGTTTGTGTGTTTTTCTGTGATTTCAGGTAATTTCTGGCTGAAATTGAGGGACTTGAGTAAAACTCTGAAAAAGGCTGACAAAAGGACTGCTGATGCTGTTGGGATCTGACCTCCCTGCACTCGAAATAGATTTTCTGGAGCTACAGAACTCCAAATGGCGCTCTCTCAACGGCGTTGGAAATTAGACATCCAGAGCTTTCCAGCAATATATAATAGTCCATACTTTATTCGGAAATTGATGACGTAACTTGGCGTTGAACGCCAAGTACATGCTGCTGTCTGGAGTTAAACGCCAGAAAAACGTCATGATCCGGAGTTGAACGCCCAAAACACGTCATAACTTGGAGTTCAACTCCAAGAAAAGCCTCAGCTCGTGGATAGATCAAGCTCAGCCCAAACATACACCAAGTGGGCCCCGAAAGTGGATTTATGCATCAATTACTTACTCATGTAAACCCTAGGAGCTAGTTTATTATAAATAGAACTTTTTACTAGTGTATTAGACATCTTGGGGACGATTAGTTCTCAGATCATGGGGGCTGGCCATTCGGCCATGCCTGAACCTTTCACTTATGTATTTTCAACGGTGGAGTTTCTGCACACCATAGATTAAGGGTGTGGAGCTCTGCTGTACCTCAAGTTTCAATACAATTACTATTACTTTCTATTCAATTCTCTTTTATTCTTATTCCAAGATATACGTTGCACTTCAACTTGATGAATGTGATGATCCGTGACACTCATCATCATTCTCACCTATGAACGCGCGTGATTGACAACCACTTCCGTTCTACCTTAGGCCGGGCGCATATCTCTTAGATTCCCCAACAGAATCTTCGTGGTATAAGCTAGATAGATGGCGGCATTCATGAGGATCCGGAAAGTCTCACCTTGTCTGTGGTATTCCGAGTAGGATCCTGGGAATCCGGAAAGTCTAACCTTGTCTGTGGTATTCCGAGTAGGATTCCGGTAATGAATGACTGTGACGTGCTTCAGACTTGCAAGTGCTGGGCGTTAGTGACAGACGCAAAAGAATCAAGGGATTCTATTCCAACAGGAGCGGGAACCAACCAGTGATTAGCCGTGCTGTGACAGAGCGCGTGAGCGTAGTTTTCACTGCGAAGATGGGATGTAGCCTTCGGCTAGTGTGATGCCTCCAGACGATTAGCCATGCGAGTGACAGCGCAGAGGACCATTTTCCAGAGAGGATACAAAGTAGCCATCGTCGAACGGTGAACCCCTATACATAGCTTGCTATGGAAAGGAGTAAGAAGGATTGAGTTGAAGCAATAGGAAAGTAGGCGTTCTTGAGCCATACAGTATCTCCATTCGCTTATCTGAAATTCCCACCAATGAATCTGCATAAGTATCCTATCCCTTTTATTATTTCTATTTTATTATTAATTTTCGAAACCATAAACAAATTTAATCTGTCTAACTGAGATTTACAAGGTGACCATAGCTTGCTTCATACCAACAATCTCTGTGGGATCGACCCTTACTCACGTAAGGTTTATTACTTGGACGACCCAGTACACTTGCTGGTTAGTTGAACGGAGTTGTGAATTCAAATAGAGCCAATTATTAAATTTCATACAAGTACAAAGACAATAGATCACAATTTCCTTCTACCAAGTACCAATGGGTATCACGATGCACAACGACAAAGGAAATCTGGGACAAACTTCAAGTTACTCATGAAGGAACCATCATAGTGAAAAAGACCAGGATAGATATGTTGAACAGAGAGTATGAAATATTTGCAATGAATGAAGGAGAATCTATTGATGAACTGTTCGAAAGATTCAACATCATCATTGTTGGCTTGGATGCTATGGGAATCAAGTATCCTGAATCTGTGCTTGTGAGAAGAGTGTTGAGATGTCTCACAAAAGAGTGGAAAACTAAGGCATTAATCATATCTGAGAGTAGTAGTCTTGATTCTATGATATATGATGACTTGAGAGGAAATCTACTTAATTTTGAAAACACTTATTTGAAAAAAGATTCAAAAAAGAAAGGAATAGCGTTTACATATGTTACTAACCCCCTAGATGGTGAATCCAGTGATAATTCCTCTGGAAATGAATTTTTGTTGTTTGCCAAAAAATTCAGGAAAATGGTAAAGCTCAAGGAAAGAAACAAGGAAAGCAGCTCAAGAAGACAAAAGAAAGATTTCAGTAAGGTGACATGTTACAACTGCAAAGAAATTGGGCATTTCAAATCCGATTGCCCTAAGTTGAAGAAGGAGGAGAAGCCCAAGAAGGAAAAGAAAAATGGACTGATGGCTTCCTGGGAGGACTTGGAGAATGACTCAGATGATAATGAAGAATCAGAAACCAAGTCCCAATCATGTCTCATAGCAGATCACATTGGACAGGTAGTCTTTCATAACCCTGACACTGAAGATCTTCATCTTATGATAGACCACCTTTCTGAAAAAATTAGATACTTCTTACTTGATAACCAAGATCTTGAACAACAAATCACCATTCTTAAAGTTGAAAATGGTTTTCTTAAAGATAAACTTAGGGAGGCTAAAACTGTTGTTGAACTTGTTGAAGAAAACAATCAGTTAAACGCTCAACTTAGAAGCTGTGAAAGTGATCATTCTGTTGTTGCATACGTAAATTTTTTTAAAGAAAATGAAGAGTTACTTAAAAAGGTCAAAAACCTTGAATATGACTTAGCCATGTTCACTCAAAGTTCTGAAAATTTAAATCAAATCTTGGCTAGTCAAAAATCTCTTTATGATAAAGATGGCTTGGGGTTTCATAAGACTTTCAAATCTGTTGAAAAATCTTATTTTGAAAACATGGCTTCATCTTCTAATGATACAAGGTTTCAAAACCCAACAAGCTTTAGCAAAACAGCAACTCCAAGGTTTTGTAGACTATGCAACTGAAACGGTCACTTTCCCATTCAATATTTTTTTTGGTGAAAGAATGATCGGTGACAAAGTTTACAAAGTTGTTTTTTACTACAATGGATTGGGACATAGAAGATGGTTTAACGTGAAAGGATCTAAGAAAATTTGGATACCTAAGGTCACTTAAGCTCATTTTGTAGGTATGCTTAGCATCCAAACGGAAGGACCATATGTGGTACATGGACAGCGAATGCTCTAGGCATATGACCGTAATGCAACCTTCTTCATTAGGCTTGATGAGTATGATGGAAGGTTTGTCACTTTCGGTGATGATGGTAAAGGAAAAATAGTGGCCATCGAAAAAGTTGATAAAAGTTTCTCTTCTTGTATAAATGATGTTCTTGTTGATGGATTGAAACATAATTTACTAAGTGTTAACCAATTGTGTGATCTAGGATATGAAGTTATTTTTAGAAAGTTTGTGTGCTTAGTTGTTGGTGCACGAAATTGCAATAACACTTTTGCAATCCCGCACAACTAACCAGCAAGTGCACTGGGTCGTCCAAGTAATACCTTGCGTGAGCAAGGGTCGATCCCACGGAGATTGTCGGCTTGAAGCAAGCTATGGTTATCTTGTAAGTCTTAGTCAGGAGATCAGAAATTATCAGGATTGATTGTGAAAAGCAAAAGAACATGAAATGGTTACTTGTTTTGCAGTAATGGAGAATAGGTTGGGGTTTTGGAGATGCTCCATCTTTTGAATCTCTGCTTTCCTACTGTCTTCTTCATCAAACACGCAAGTCTCCTTCCATGGCAAGCTCGTGTAGGGTTTCACCGTTGTCAATGGCTACCTCCCATCCTCGCAGTGAAAGCTAATGCACGCACTCTGTCACAGTACTGCCAATCACCGGTTTGGTTCCCTCCCCTACCGGAATAGAATCCCTCTTTTGCGTCTGTCACTAACGCCCAGTAGGTTACAGGTTTGAAGCACGTCACAGTCATTCAATCATTGAATCCTACTCAGAATACCACAGACAAGGTTTAGACCTTCCGGATTCTCTTGAATGCTGCCATTAGGTCCTGCCTATACCACGAAGATTCCGATTAAAGAACCCAAGAGATAACTACTCAATCTAAGATAGAACAGAGGTGGTTGTCAGGCACGTGTTCATAGTTGAGAATGATGATGATTGTCACGGATCATCACATTCATCCGGATTAAGAACAAGTGTTATCTTAGAATCGAAGCGAGCATGATTGAATAGGAAACAGTAGTAATTGCATTAATCCATCAAGACACAGCAGAGCTCCTCACCCCCAACCATGGGGTTTAGAGACTCATGCTGTGGAAGTATACAAGAGCGTGTAAAAAGTGCTATGAGGTCATAAGGTACGGATACAATGTCAAAAGATCCTATAAGTAGTAAAAGCTAGTATCCTAAGGTTTACAGAAATGAGTAAATGACAGAAAAATCCACTTCCGGGCCCACTTGGTGTGTGCTTGGGCTGAGCAATGAAGGAATTTCGTGTAGAGACCTTTTCTGGAGTTAAACGCCAGCTTTCATGCCAGTTTGGGCGTTTAACTCCAAATTTTATGCCAGTTCTGGCGTTTAACGCTGGAATTTCTGTAGGTGACTTTGAGCGCCGGTTTGGGCCATCAAATCTTGGGCAAAGTATGGACTATTATATATTGCTGGAAAGCCCAGGATGTCTACTTTCCAATTCCATTGAGAGCGCGCCAATTGGGCTTCTGTAGCTCCAGAAAATCCATTTTGAGTGCAGGGAGGTCAGAATCCAACAGCATCTGCAGTCCTTTTTAGTCTCTGGATCAGATTTTTGCTCAGGACCCTCAATTTCAGTCAGAAAATACCTGAAATCACAGAAAAACACACAAACTCATAGTAAAGTCCAGAAAAGTGAATTTTAATTAAAAACTAATAAAAATATACTAAAAACTAACTAAAAGATACCAAAAACATACTAAAAACAATGCCAAAAAGCGTACAAATTATCCGCTCATCACAACACCAAACTTAAATTGTTGCTTGTCCCCAAGCAACTGAAAATCAAAATAGGATAAAAAGAAGAGAACATACTATAGATTCCAAAATATCAAAGAAACATAGCTCCAATTAGATGAGCGGGACTAGTAGCTTTTTGCCTCCGAACAGTTTTGGCATCTCACTCTATCCTTTGAAGTTCAGAATGATTAGCATCTATAAGAACTCAGAACTCAGATAGTGTTATTGATTCTCCTAGTTAAGTATATTGATTCTTGAACATGGCCAGTGTATGAGTCTTGGCTGTGGCCCAAAGCACTCTGTCTTCCAGTATTACCACCGGATACATACATGCCACAGACACATAATTGGGTGAACCTCTTTAGATTGTGACTCAGCTTTGCTAAAGTCCCCAATTAGAGGTGTCCAGGGTTCTTAAGCACACTCTTGTTGCCTTGGATCACAACTTTATTTCCTTCTCTTTTTTTTTTCTTTTTCTTTCTTTTTTTTTTCGAAATTTTTTTTTCACTGCTTTTCTTGCTTCAAGAATCAATTTGATGATTTTTCAGATCCTCAATAACAGTTCTCTTTCTCCTCATTCTTTCAAGAGCCAACAATTTTAACATTCTCAAAGCAACAAATTCAAAAGACATATGCACTGTTCAAGCTTTCATTCAGAAAACAAAAAGTATTGTCACCACATCAAACTAATTCAACTAGTTTCAGAGATAAATTTCGAAACCCTGTACTTCTTGTTCTTTTGTGATTAAAGCATTTTTCTTTTAAGAGAGGTGATGGATTCATAGGACATTCATAACTTTAAGGCATAAATTTTATTAATTATGAACTAAGAACAAGACTCAAATATAGATATAAGATGAGACTAAAAATAAAAATAGAAAACAAAAGAAAAACGAAAAAAATAGGCTCCTAATGATAGAGGTTTTCACAGAGTTAGGACTCAACAACCTTGATTTTGAGAAGTGGATGCTCCCTCAGCTTGAGAGGAGAGCTTTTGGCGCTTCATCTCTTGTATTTCACGCCCCTGCTTCTCTTGCTCCTTCCATTGTCTTCTTGGTGATTGGGTGTTCAATGGGTATGAGTTCATCTTCTTCTATCTTCACCCCAGCCTCTTTACAGAGCAAGGAGATCAAGCTTGGGTAAGCCAATTTGGTTACAGTGGAATTCCTATTTGCAATTGTGTAGATCTCACAGGCAATCATATGATGAACCTCCACTTCTTTTCCAAGCATGATGCAATGAATCATCACTGCTCTCTTGATGGTGACCTCAGAACGGTTGCTAGTGGGCAATATGGAACGCCCAATAAAGTCTAGCCAACCTCTTGCAATTGGCTTGAGGTCTCCCCTCTTGAGTTGGTTTGGGACACCCTTAGAATTGGTTATCCACTTAGTTCCAGGGAGGCATATGTCCTCTAGAACTTGATCCAACCCCTTATCTACTCTCACCATCCTCCTATTAAAGGAATCAGGATCATCTTGCAGTTGAGGCAACTTGAAGATTTCTCTTATTTTGTCCAGATGGAAGTATATAACTTTCCCTCTGACCATGGTTCTATAGGTATGGTAAGCAGTTCCAGTCATCTCTGCTTATCTGTTAGCCACAGATTTGAGTAGAATTCCTGAACCATGTTCCTTCCAACCTTTGTCTCAGGATTGGTTAGAACTTCCCATCCTCTGTTTCGAATTTGCTCTTGGATCCCCGGATATTCATCTTCTTTCAGATCAAATTTAACTTCCGGGATCACTGACCTCAGACCCATTATTTTATGATAATGGTCTTCATGTTCTTTGGTTAAGAACTTCTCTTCATTCCAAAGATTCTTTGGATTATTCTCTTTCTTGCCTCTTAAATTGGTTTGTTTTCCCTTAGGAGCCATGATATTGATGAATCTTGGCTTAGTGATCACGGAAAAGCACACCAAACTTAGAGGTTTGCTTGTCCGCAAGCAAAATAAAAGAGAGAAGAGAGGGGGAGGAAGAGGAAATTCGAATGGTGTGGTGGAATGAGGGAGCCAAACGTGTATTTATAAGGTGGGGAGGGGAGTTTTCGAAAAAAAAAAAGAGAGGGATTTGAAAAGATATGGAAAGAAATTGAAAAAAGGGTGAGTTTTTGAAGAAGATTTGGGATTAATTTGAAATAGATTTGAAGAATGGTTTTGATTTGTGAAGATTTGAAAGTGAATGATGAAGGGTTGAAGTGCATTTATGTAGAAGAGTATGGTTAAAAAGTGGAAAGTTTGAAAAAAATTGAGTTGAAAACAAAAATGTGGTCCCCCCACCTTTCTGGCGTTAAACGCCCAGAATGGCACCCATTCTGGCGTTTAACGCCCATTTGCTACCCTTTTTGGGCGTTTAACGCCCAGCCAGGTGCCCTGGCTGGCGTTAAACGCCAGAAATTTTTTATCACTGGGCGTTTTTCCAAAACGCCCAGGATGCTGCACACCTGGCGTTAAACGCCCAGAATGGTGCCCATTCTGGCGTTTAACGCCCAAAATGGTACCATTACTGGCGTTAAACGCCCAGAATGGTGCCCATTCTGGCGTTTAACGCCCAAAATGCCCCTTACTGGCATTTTTTCGCCAGTAAGCTCATTTTCTCTGCTTTTTGAGCTGAATCCTTCTATAACTCTGTGAATTCCTTCATTTTTGATACTTGCCTTTGTAAGAACAATTCATACAACCTTCTAATGACTGGGTTGCCTCCCAGCAAGCGCTTCTTTACTGTCTTTAGCTGGACTTTCACTGAGAATCACTCAAGTCTCAGTTTTGAGCATTCCTGCTCAAAATTTCCTTCAAGATAGTGCTTGATTCTCTGTCCATTAACAATGAACTTCTTGTCAGAATCAATATCCTGAAGCTCAACATATCCATATGGTGATACTCCTGTAATCACATACGGACCCCTCCACCGGGATTTGAGTTTTCCGGGAAACAATTTGAGCCTGGAGTTGAAGAGCAGAACTTTTTGTCCTGGCTCAAAGACTCTGGTTGACAATCTCTTGTCATGCCACTTCTTTGCCTTTTCCTTATAAATTTTTGCATTTTCAAAGGCATTGAGTCTGAACTCCTCTAGCTCATTTAGCTGGAGCAGTCTTTTCTCACCAGCTAACTGTGCATCCATGTTTAGGAATCTGGTTGCCCAGTAGGCTTTGTGTTCCAGTTCCACAGGCAAATGACAGGCCTTCCCATACACCAATTGGTATGGAGAGGTTCCTATAGGAGTCTTGAATGCTGTTCTGTATGCCCACAGAGCATCATCCAAGCTCTTTGCCCAATCCTTTCTTCGGGCTATCACAGTCCGTTCTAAGATTCTTTTTAGCTCTCTGTTAGAGACTTCAGCTTGCCCATTTGTCTGTGGATGATACGGAGTTGCCACTTTATGGCTGATTCCATATCTAACCATAGCAGAGTATAGCTGTTTATTGCAGAAATGAGTGCCCCCATCACTGATTAGCACTCTGGGGACGCCAAACCTGCTGAAAATGTTTTTCTGGAGGAATTTCAGTACGGTTTTGGTATCATTAGTGGGTGTGGCAATTGCTTCTACCCACTTAGATACATAGTCCACTGCCACCAGAATATAAGTGTTTGAGTATGATGGTGGGAATGGTCCCATGAAATCAATTCCCCATACATCAAACAATTCTATCTCTAATATTCCTTGTTGAGGCATGGCGTATCCGTGAGGCAGGTTACCAGCTCTTTGGCAACTGTCACAGTTACGCACAAACTCTCGGGAATCTTTATAGAGAGTAGGCCAGTAGAAGCCGCACTGGAGAACTTTAGTGGCTGTTCGCTCACTTCCAAAATGTCCTCCATAATGTGATCCATGGCAGTGCCATAGGATCCTTTGTGCTTCTTCTCTGGGTACACACCTGCGGATCACTCCGTCAGCACATCTCTTAAAGAGATATGGTTCATCCCAAAGGTAGTACTTGGCATCTGAAATTAATTTCTTTCTTTGCACACTGCTGTACTCCTTGGGTATGAACCTCACAGCTTTATAATTTGCCATATCTGCAAACCATGGAGCTTCCTGGATGGCAAAGAGTTGCTCATCTGGGAAAGTCTCAGAGATCTCAGTAGAAGGGAGGGACGCCCCAGCTACTGGTTCTATTCTGGACAGATGATCAGCTACTTGATTCTCTGTCCCCTTTCTGTCTCTTATTTCTATATCAAACTCTTGCAGAAGCAATACCCATCTGATAAGCCTGGGTTTTGAATCCTGCTTTGTGAGTAAGTATTTAAGAGCAGCATGGTCAGTGTACACAATCACCTTTGATCCCACTAAGTAGGATCTAAACTTGTCAATGGCATAGACCACTGCAAGCAACTCTTTTTCTGTGGTTGTGTAATTCTTCTGTGCATCATTTAGAACACGGCTAGCATAATAAATGACATGCAGAAGTTTGTTATGCCTTTGTCCCAACACTGCACCAATGGCATGATCACTGGCATCACACATTAATTCAAATGGTAATGCCCAATCTGGTGCAGAGATGACTGGTGCTGTGACCAGTTTAGCCTTCAGGGTCTCAAATGCCTGCAGACACTCATTGTCAAAGATGAATGGAGTGTCAGCAGCTAGCAGGTTACTCAAAGGTTTAGCAATTTTCGAAAAATCCTTGATAAACCTTCTATAGAATCCTGCATGCCCAAGAAAGCTTCTGATTGCCTTAACATTGGCAGGTGGTGGTAATTTTTCAATTACCTCTACCTTTGCCTTATCCACCTCTATCCCCCTGCTTGAAATTTTGTGCCCAAGGACAATTCCTTCAGTCACCATAAATTGACATTTCTCCCAGTTTAAAACCAGGTTAGTCTCTTGGCATCTTTTCAGGACAAGTGATAGGTGGTTAAGACAGGAGCTAAATGAGTCTCTATATACTGAAAAGTCATCCATGAAGACTTCCAGAAATTTCTCTACCATATCTGAGAAGATAGAGAGCATGCACCTTTGAAAGGTTGCAGGTGCATTGCACAGACCAAAAGGCATTCTCCTATAGGCAAACACGCCAGAAGGGCATGTGAATGCTGTTTTCTCTTGGTCTTGGGGATCTACTGCAATTTGGTTGTAGCCTGAGTAGCCATCCAAAAAGCAGTAGTAATCATGACCAGCTAGTCTTTCTAGCATTTGGTCTATGAATGGTAAAGGAAAATGATCCTTTCTGGTGGCTGTATTGAGTCTTCTGTAGTCAATACACATGCGCCACCCTGTGACTGTCCTTGTAGGAACCAGTTCATTTTTTTCATTATGAACCACTGTCATGCCTCCCTTTTTGGGAAACTTGGACAGGGCTCACCCAGGGGCTATCAGAAATAGGATAAATAATCCCAGCCTCCAGTAATTTAGTGACCTCTTTCTGCCCACCTCCTTCATGGCAGGATTTAGCCTCCTCTGTGGTTGGACCACTGGTTTGGCATTATCCTCCAACAGGATCTTGTGCATGCATCTAGCTGGGTTAATACCCTTGAGATCACTTATGGACCACCCAAGAGCTGTCTTGTGTGTCCTTAGCACTTTAATCAGTGCTTCCTCTTCCTGTGGATTTAAAGCTGAGCTTATAATCACTGGAAAAGTGTCACCCTCTCCCAGAAATGCATATTTCAGGATGATGGTAGTGGTTTGAGTTCAGGCTTAGGAGGCTTATCCTCCTCCTGAGGAATTTTCGAAAATTCCTTTGCCTCCTCTGGCTCTTCTTGATCAGGTTGAGCATCTTTGAAGATGTCCTCAAGCTCTGATTCTAGGCTTTCAGCCATATTGATCTCTTCTACCAGAGAGTCAATAATGTCAGCGCCATGCAGTCATCTGGTGTGTCTGGATGCTGCATAGCTTTTACAGCATTCAACTTGAACTCATCCTCATTGACTCTCAAGGTTACTTCCCCCTTTTGTACATCAATGAGAGTTCGTCCAGTTGCTAGGAAGGTCTTCCTAGAATGAGAGTGCACTCTTGTGCTCCTCCATTTCCAGCACCACAAAGTCAGTTGGAAAGGCAAATGGCCCAACCTTGACAATCATGTCCTCTATTATGCCTGATGGGTGTTTAATGGAGCCATCAGCAAGTTGGAGGCATATCCTGGTTGGTTTGACTTCTCCAATCAACCCAAGCTTTCTGATAGTGGATGCAGGTATTAGATTGATGCTTGCTCCAAGATCACATAAAGCTGTCTTGGTGCAAGTGCCTTCCAATGTGCATGGTATCAGAAAGCTTCCAGGATCTTGAAGCTTTTCTGGTAAGCTTTTTAGAATGACTGCACTGCATTCTTCAGTGAGAAACACTTTTTCAGTTTCTCTCCAATCCTTCTTATGACTTAAGATCTCTTTCATGAACTTAGCATAAGAAGGTATTTGCTCAAGTGCCTCTGCAAACGGAATCTTTATTTCAAGAGTCCTTAGATAGTCTGCAAAGCGGGCAAATTGCTTATCCTGTTCCGCTTTGCGGAGTTTCTGAGGATAAGGCATCTTGGCTTGATATTCCTCAACCTTAGATGCTGCAGGTTTATTCCTTATAGAAGTGGTTGAAGAAGCCTTGCTAGAGGGATCACTGTCAGCACTCTTAGGTGCCTGATCCTCCTTGGGCGTTTGGACGCCAGGAATGGGTGGAAAATGGGCGTTTAACGCCAGCTTTTCCCCCTTTTCTGGCGTTTGAACGCCAGAACTGGGCAAGGAATGGGCGTTTAACGCCAGCTTTCCTTCCCTTTCTGGCGTTTGAACGCCAATAAAATTCCTCTCTGGGCTCTTACTGTCCTCAGAGGGATTTTGAACAGTGGTTTGGTTGTCCTCTGTTATTTGTTCCTTGTTTGGCTTTTTGCTCTTTTGAGCAGTGTTATTCAAGGTCTTCCCATTCCTTAGTTGAACTGCTTGACACTCCTCTGTTATCTGTTTAGATATTTGCTGTTTTGCTTGATTCAACTGTAGTTCTATGCTCTTATTAGCAACCTTAGTTTCATGGAGCATCTCTTTAAATTCTGCTAACTGTTCTGTCATCAGGAGCAATTGTTGATTAAGCTCATTCATCTGTTCTTGAGGATTAGGATCAGTGACTAATGCCATGACTTCCTCTTTTGGAACGAACTCATTGCTAGAATATAAATATTGGTTTCTAGCAACAGTGTCTATAAGCTCTTGAGCTTCTTCAATTGTCTTCCTCATGTATATAGACCCACCAGCTGAGTGGTCTAAAGACATCTGAGCTTTTTCTGTAAGCCCATAGTAGAAAATGTCTAACTGTACCCACTCTGAAAACATTTCAGAGGGACATTTTCTTAGCATACCTCTATACCTCTCCCAGGCATTATAAATGGATTCATTATCCTCTTGTTTAAAGCCTTGGATGTCCAGCCTTAGCTGTGTCATCCTTTTTAGAGGGTAAAAATGATTCAGGAATTTGTCTGATAACTGTTTCCATGTCTTTATGCTTGCTGTAGGTTGGTTATTTAACCACCTTTTAGCTTGATCTTTTACAGCAAATGGAAACAGTAATAGTCTGTAGACATCCTGATCTACCTCTTTATCATGTACTGTGTCAGCAATTTGTAAGAACTGTGCCAGAAACTCAGTAGGTTCTTCCTGTGGAAGACCGGAATACTGGCAATTTTGCTGCACTATGATAATGAGTTGAGGATTTAGCTCAAAGCTGCTTGCTTTGATGGGAGGTATACAGATGCTACTCCCATATGCAGCTGTAATGGGGTTAGCATATGACCCCAGAGTCCTTTTGGACTGATTAATTCCACTTAAGTCCATGATGGACAAAAGGGAAATGATAATAATTGCAAAGAGATAAATTTTGTTTATATTTTTTTTTTGAAATAACCGAAATAAAATAAAAAGAAATTTAAATAAAAAATTCGAAAATCAAAAGGGAAAATGAGATCAAAGCAAATTGAGAACTGAATCAATTAGAAAAAAAAAGATTTTGAAAACAGCAATTAAAAAGATATGATTGAAAAATTTTTATGAAAAAAAAATTTGATTTTTAAAAAGAGGAAAGAAAAAAACACAAAAAGACACCAAACTTAAAATTTTTAGAAATCAAACACTAATTTTTTCGAAAATTTTAAGAGAAGAACACAAAGAGGACACCAAACTTAGAACTTTTGTGAATCAAAAAGGGACTAAGATTATAAAAAAAAAAACAAAAATTTTAAAAGAAAAACAAAAGCATGCAATTGACACCAAACTTAGAATATAAAACTAGACTCAACTAAAAGACTCTAAACCAACAAAAAGAAAACAGTCCTAATCTAAGCAACAAGATAAGCCGTCAGTTGTCCAAACTCGAACAATCCCCGGCAACGGCGCCAAAAACTTGGTGCACGAAATTGCAATAACACTTTTGCAATCCCGCACAACTAACCAGCAAGTGCACTGGGTCGTCCAAGTAATACCTTGCGTGAGCAAGGGTCGATCCCACGGAGATTGTCGGCTTGAAGCAAGCTGGTGCGCGAAATTGTGATCACTACAACTTCACACAACTAACCAGCAAGTGCACTGGGTCGTCCAAGTAATACCTTACGCGAGTAAGGGTCGATCCCACGGAGATTGTTGGTATGAAGCAAGCTATGGTCACCTTGTAAATCTCAGTCAGGCAGACTCAAATGGGTATAGATGATGAACGAAAATAATATAAAGATAAAGATAGTGATACTTATGTATATCATTGGTGTAAGAGCTTCAGACAAGTGTATGAAGATGCCTTCCCTTCCGTCTCTCTGCTTTCCTACTGCCTTCATCCAATCCTTCTTACTCCTTTCCATGGCAAGCTCGTGTAGGGTTTCACCGTTGTCAATGGCTACCTCCCATCCTCGCAGTGAAAGCTAATGCACGCACTCTGTCACAGTACTGCCAATCACCGGTTTGGTTCCCTCCCCTACCGGAATAGAATCCCTCTTTTGCGTCTGTCACTAACGCCCAGTAGGTTACAGGTTTGAAGCACGTCACAGTCATTCAATCATTGAATCCTACTCAGAATACCACAGACAAGGTTTAGACCTTCCGGATTCTCTTGAATGCCGCCATCAGGTCCTGCCTATACCACGAGGATTCCGATTAAAGAATCCAAGAGATATTCACTAAGCCTCAGATGCTTGTAGAACAAGAGTGGTTGTCAGTCACCTTGTTCATGGGTGAGAAGGATGATGGGCGTCAATCATCACCTTCATCAAGTTGAAGAACAAGTGATATCTTGGACAAAGAACAAGCAGAATTGAATAGAAGAACAATAGTAATTGCATTAATACTCGAGGTACAGCAGAGCTCCACACCTTAATCTATGGTGTGTAGAAACTCCACCGTTGAAAATACATAAGAACAAGAGTGATCATTGGTTTCGGCCCCAGAGAGGGAACCAGAAGAACCAAGATCTGATCTAAGAACTAGATGTCCAAAGATGATCAAAGGATCAAAAACAATCCAAAGATAAAAATACAATAGTAAAAGGTCCTATATATAGAGAACTAGTAGTCTAGGGTGTACAGGGATGAGTAAATGACATAAAAATCCACTTCCGGGCCCACTTGGTGTGTGCTTGGGCTGAGCAATGAAGCATTTTTCGTGTAGAGACTCTTCTTGGCGTTTAACTCCCGTTTTGGTGCCAGTTTGGGCGTTTAACTCCCATTCTTGTGCCAGTTTGGGCGTTTAACGCTGGGAATTCTGAAGGTGACTTTGAACGCCGGTTTGGGCCATCAAATCTTGGGCAAAGTATGGACTATCATATATTGCTGGAAAGCCCAGGATGTCTACTTTCCAACGCCGTTGAGAGCGCGCCAATTGGGCTTCTGTAGCTCCAGAAAATCCACTTCGAATGCAGGGAGGTCAGAATCCAACAGCATCTGCAGTCCTTTTTAGTCTCTGAATCAGATTTTTGCTCAGATCCCTCAATTTCAGCCAGAAGATACCTGAAATCACAGAAAAAACACACAAACTCATAGTAAAGTTCAGAAAAGTGAATTTTAACTAAAAACTAATAAAAATATAATAAAAACTCAACTAAAACTACCAAAAACATACTAAAAACAATGCCAAAAAGCGTACAATTTATCCGCTCATCACAACACCAAACTTAAATTGTTGCTTGTCCTCAAGCAACTGAAAATCAAATAAGATAAAAAGAAGAGAATATACTATAGACTCCAAATTATCAATGAAACATAGCTCCAAATTAGATGAGCGGGACTAGTAGCTTTTTGCCTCCGAACAGTTTTGGCATCTCACTTTATCCTTTGAAATTCAGAATGATTGGCTTCTTTAGGAACTCAGAATCCAGATAGTGTTATTGATTCTCCTAGTTAAGTATGATGATTCTTGAACACAGCTACTTATTGAGTCTTGGCCGTGGCCCAAAGCACTCTGTCTTCCAGTATTACCACCGGATACATACATGCCACAGACACATAATTGGGTGAACCTTTTCAGATTGTGACTCAGCTTTGCTAAAGTCCCTAATTAGAGGTGTCCAGGGTTCTTAAGCACACTCTTTTTGCCTTGGATCACAACTTTATTTCTTTCTTTTTCTTTCTTTTTCTCTTTCTTTTTTTTTTCGTTTTTCTCCTTCTTTTTCTCTCTTTTTTTTTTTGTATTCACTGCTTTTTCTTGCTTCAAGAATCATTTTTATGATTTTTCAGATCCTCAGTAACATGTCTCCTTTTTCATCATTCTTTCAAGAGCCAACAATTTTAACATTCATGAACCACAAATTCAAAAGACATATGCACTGTTTAAGCATACATTCAGAAAACAACAAGTATTGTCACCACATCAAACTAATTAAGCTAGTTTTAAAGATGAATTTGAAATCCTGTACTTCTTGTTCTTTTGTGATAAAAACAGTTTTCATTTAAGAAAGGTGATGGATTCATATTCATAGCTTTAAGGCATAGACACTAAGACACTAATGATCATAAGACACAAACATGGATAAACATAAAGCACTAAAATTTGAAAAACAGAAAAATAAAGAACAAGGAGATTAAAGAACGGGTCCACCTTAGTGATGGCGGCTCTTTCTTTCTCTTGAAGATCCTATGGAGTGCTTGAGCTCCTCAATGTCTCTTCCTTGTCTTTGTTGCTCCTCTCTCATGATCCTTTGATCTTCTCCAATTTCATGGAGGAGGATGGCATATTCTTGGTACTCCACCCTTAGTTGTCCCATGTTGGAACTTAATTTTCCTAGGGAGGTGTTAATTTGCTCCCAGTAGTCTTGTGGAGGAAAGTGCATCCCTTGAGGTATCTCAGGGATTTCTTGATGAGAGAGGTCTCTTGTTTGCTCCATCTTCTTCTTAGTGATGGGCTTGAGGTCATGCCTTCTCAGTTGAACCGGCTTTGGATGCCATAAATGGTTATGGAAAAACAAAAAGCAATGCTTTTACCACACCAAACTTAAAAGGTTTGCTCGTCCTCGAGCAAAAGAAGAAAGAAGAGAGTAGAAGAAGAAGAAATGGGGGAGAAGTGGTGGTTTATGAAGGATGGATGTGAGTGGTGAAGAGAAAGAGATGTTGAGGTGATTGGTGAATGGGTGAAGAAGAAGAGAGAGAGTGGTGGGGTTGGTGGGGATCCTGTGGGGTCCACAGATCCTGAGGTGTCAAGGAAAAGTCATCCCTGCACCAAATGGCATCAAAATCCACGTTTTGAGCCATTTCTGGCGTTAAACGCCGGGCTGGTGCCCATTCCTGGCGTTTAACGCCAGGTTCTAGCCCTTTTCTGGCGTTTAACGCCAGTCTGGTGCCCCTTTCTGGCGTTAAACGCCCAGAATGGTGCCAGACTGGGCGTTAAACGCCCAACTGCTAGGCTTACTGGCGTTTAAACGCCAGCAGCATCTTCCTCCAGGGTGTGCTGTTTTTCTTCCTGTTTTTCATTCTGTTTTTGCTTTTTTCATTGTTTTTGTGACTTCTTATGATCATCAACCTACAAAAAAGATAAAATAACAAAAGAAAATAGTTAACTATAAAACATTGGGTTGCCTCCCAACAAGCGCTTCTTTAATGTCATTAGCTTGACAGAGGACTCCCATGGAGCCTCAGAAATGATCAGAGCAATGTTGGAACCTCCCAACACCAAACTTAGAGTTTGAATGTGGGGGTTCAAAACCAAACTTAGAGTTTGGTTGTGGCCTCCCAACACCAAACTTAGAGTTTGACTGTGGGGGCTCTATTTGTCTCTGATTTGAGGGAAGCTCTTCAAGCTTCCTCTCCATGGTGACAGAGGGATATCCTTGAGCCTTAAACACATAGGATTCTTCATTCACTTGAATGATCAGTTCACCTCCATCAACATCAATCACAGCCCTTGCTGTGGCTAGGAAGGGTCTGCCAAGGATGATGTTTTCATCCATGCACTTCCCAGGATCTTGTCTCTTTTGAGGTAATTTCTGCCTAGACAAGTCATCCAGTTCTTTGGTGAGCAAGGGAGGTTCATCTTCCCAAGTCTCATTTCCAAATAACTTGTCATTTAGCTTCATGATTGCTCCAAGGTATTTAGCAACTTGCTCTTCAGTGACATACTCATCCTCTTCAGAGGAAGAATACTCATCAGAGCTCATGAAAGGCAGAAGTAAGTCCAATGGAATCTCTATGGTCTCATTTTGAGCCTCAGATTCCCATGGTTCCTCATTGGGGAACTCAGAGGAGGTTGGTGCACGCCCATTGAGGTCTTCCTCAGTGGCGTCCACCTCCTCTCTTTCCTCTCCATATTCGGCCATGTTTATGGCTTTGCACTCTCCTTTTGGATTTTCTTCTGTATTACTTGGGAGAGTGCTAGGAGGGAGTTCAGTAATTTTCTTGCTCAGCTGTCCCCCTTGTCCTTCCAAATTTCTGATGGAGGACCTTGTTTCATTCATGAAACTTTGAGTGGTCTTTATTAGATCAGAGACCATTGTTGCTAAGTCAGAAGTACTCTGCTTAGAACTCTCTGTCTGTTGCTGAGAAGATGATGGAAAAGGCTTGCCATTGCTAAACCTGTTTCTTCCACCATTATTGTTGTTAAAACCTTGTTGAGGCCTTTCTTGATTCTTCCATGAGAAATTTGGGTGATTTCTCCATGAAGAATTGTAGGTGTTTCCATAGGGTTCTCCTAGGTAATTCACCTCTTCCATTGAAGGGTTCTCAGGATCATAAGCTTCTTCCTTAGATGAAGCATCCTTAGTACTGTTTGGTGCATTTTGCATTCCAGACAGACTTTGAGAAATCAAATTGACTTGTTGAGTCAATATTTTATTCTGAGCCAAAATGGCGTTCAGAGTATCAATCTCAAGAACTCCTTTCTTCTGACTTGTCCCATTGTTCACAGGATTTCTCTCAGAAGTGTACATGAATTGGTTATTTGCAACCATTTCAATTAGCTCTTGAGCCTCTGCAGACGTCTTCCTCAGATGAAGAGATCCTCCAGCAGAGCTATCCAAAGACATCTTGGATAGTTCAGAGAGACCATCATAGAAAATGCCGATGATGCTCCATTCAGAAAGCATGTCTGAGGGACATTTTCTGATTAATTGTTTGTATCTTTCCCAAGCTTCATAGAGGGATTCTCCATCCTTCTGTCTGAAGGTTTGGACTTCCATTCTAAGCTTACTCCATCTTTGTGGTGGAAAGAACTTTGCCAAGAAGGCATTGACTAGCTTTTCCCAAGAGTCCAGGCTTTCTTTAGGTTGAGAGTCCAACCATATTCTAGCTCTGTCTCTTACAGCAAAAGGGAATAGCATCAGTCTATAGACCTCAGGGTCAACCCCATTAGTCTTGACTGTGTCACAGATTTACAAGAATTCAGCTAAGAACTGATGAGGATCTTCCATTGGAAGTCCATGGAACTTGCAATTCTGTTGCATTAGAGAAACTAATTGAGGCTTAAGCTCAAAGTTGTTTGCTCCAATGGCAGGGATAGAGATGCTTCTCCCATAAAAATCAGGAGTAGGTGCAGTAAAGTCACCCAGCACCTTCCTTGCATTGTTTGCATTATTGTTGTTTTCGGCTGCCATGTCTTCTTCTTCTTTGAAGAATTCGGTCAGGTCCTCTAAAGAGAGTTGTGCTTTGGCTTCTCTTAGCTTTCGCTTCAAGGTCCTTTCAGGTTCAGGGTCAGCTTCAACAAGAATGCCTTTGTCTTTGTTCCTGCTCATATGAAAGAGAAGAGAACAAGAAAGTATGGAATCCTCTATGTCACAGTATAGAGATTCCTTGAGGTGTCAGAGGAAAAGAAAAATGGAAGACAGAGGTAGAAAATTCGAACTTATCAAAGAAGATGGAGTTCAAATTTTGCATTAAAGAATAGTGTTAGTCCATGAATAGAAGGATGTGAGAAGAAGAGAAGTAATTTTCGAAAATTTAAGTAAAAGATTTTGAAAACATTTTGAAAAACACTTAATTGATTTTCGAAAATAAGAGTGAAAAAGAAATCAAGTGATTTTTGAAAAAGATTTTGAAATTAGAAATTAAAAAGATTTGATTGAAAACTTATTTTGAAAAAAGATGTGGTTAAGAAGATATGATTGGTTTTAAAAAGATGTAATTGAAAAGATATGATTTGAAAACAATTTGAAAAGATATGATTTTAAAAATTAATGACTTGCCTAACAAGAAAAGATATGATTCAAACATAAAACCTTCCTTAACAGAAAAGGCAAAAAATGTTCAATCAAATCATTAATTGTTAGTAAGTATCTTTGAAAAAGGAAAGAAATTGATTTTGAAAACATTTGATTGAAAAGATATGATTTGAAAAAGATTTGATTTTGAAAAACTTTGAAAACTTGAAAAAAAAATTGATTTGAAAAACAAAATCTTCCCCCTAGCACCATCCTGGCGTTAAACGCCCAGAATGGTATACATTCTGGCGTTTAACGCCCAAAATGCTACCTCTTTGGGCGTTAAACGCCCAACCAGGTGCCCTGGCTGGCGTTTAAACGCCAGTCTGCCTTCTTCACTGGGCATTTTTGAATGCTCAGCTTTTTCTGTATAATTCCTCTGCAGCATGTTCTGAATCTTCAATTCTTTGTATTATTGACTTGAAAAGACACAAATTAAAAATATTTTTGGATTTTTAATAATGAGGAATAATCAAAGTGCAACTAAAATCAAATAATAATGCATGCAAGACACCAAACTTAGCAGTTTGTATACCATTGACACTAACTACATGAGAATGCACAAAACACTCAAGTCAATAGAATTCAAAGATCAAAACAAGAAAATCATCAAGAACAACTTGAAGATCAATGAGGACACATGCATAAAAACGAAAATGCAAGAAGAACAGAAACATGCAATTGACACCAAACTTAAAATGAGACACTAGACTTAAACAAAAAATATTTTTGAATTTTATGATTTTGTAATTTTTTTGGGTTTTTTTCGAAAATTAAGTGAAAAGGAAAATAAAGGTATCAAAATTCTTAATGAGAATTCCAGGAATCATGCAATGTTAGTCTAAAGCTTTAGTCTAAAGGAATTAGACATGGCCGGCCAAGCTTTAGCAGGACATTGCATTCAAGAGCTAAATTGATGATGATCAATCAGCTTTGGTGATGATAAGAACATCACCTTGAAACACTAGAATTCATTCTTAAGAACTCTGAAGAAAAATAATACCTAATCTAAGCAACAAGATGAACCGTCAGTTGTCCATACACAAGAACAATCCCCGGCAACGGCGCCAAAAACTTGGTGCGCGAAATTGTGATCACTACAACTTCACACAACTAACCAGCAAGTGCACTGGGTCGTCCAAGTAATACCTTACGCGAGTAAGGGTCGATCCCACGGAGATTGTTGGTATGAAGCAAGCTATGGTCACCTTGTAAATCTCAGTCAGGCAGACTCAAATGGGTATAGATGATGAACGAAAATAATATAAAGATAAAGATAGTGATACTTATGTATATCATTGGTGTAAGAGCTTCAGACAAGTGTATGAACATGCCTTCCCTTCCGTCTCTCTGCTTTCCTACTGCCTTCATCCAATCCTTCTTACTCCTTTCCATGGCAAGCTCGTGTAGGGTTTCACCGTTGTCAATGGCTACCTCCCATCCTCGCAGTGAAAGCTAATGCACGCACTCTGTCACAGTACTGCCAATCACCGGTTTGGTTCCCTCCCCTACCGGAATAGAATCCCTCTTTTGCGTCTGTCACTAACGCCCAGTAGGTTACAGGTTTGAAGCACGTCACAGTCATTCAATCATTGAATCCTACTCAGAATACCACAGACAAGGTTTAGACCTTCCGGATTCTCTTGAATGCCGCCATCAGGTCCTGCCTATACCACGAGGATTTCGATTAAAGAATCCAAGAGATATTCACTAAGCCTCAGATGCTTGTAGAACAAGAGTGGTTGTCAGTCACCTTGTTCATGGGTGAGAAGGATGATGGGCGTCAATCATCACCTTCATCAAGTTGAAGAACAAGTGATATCTTGGACAAAGAACAAGCGGAATTGAATAGAAGAACAATAGTAATTGCATTAATACTCGAGGTACAGCAGAGCTCCACACCTTAATCTATGGTGTGTAGAAACTCCACCGTTGAAAATACATAAGAACAAGAGTGATCATTGGTTTCGGCCCCAGAGAGGGAACCAGAAGAACCAAGATCTGATCTAAGAACTAGATGTCCAAAGATGATCAAAGGATCAAAAACAATCCAAAGATAAAAATACAATAGTAAAAGGTCCTATATATAGAGAACTAGTAGTCTAGGGTGTACAGGGATGAGTAAATGACATAAAAATCCACTTTCGGGCCCACTTGGTGTGTGCTTGGGCTGAGCAATGAAGCATTTTTCGTGTAGAGACTCTTCTTGGCGTTTAACTCCCGTTTTGGTGCCAGTTTGGGCGTTTAACTCCCATTCTTGTGCCAGTTTGGGCGTTTAACGCTGGGAATTCTGAGGGTGACTTTGAACGCCAGTTTGGGCCATCAAATCTTGGGCAAAGTATGGACTATCATATATTGCTGGAAAGCCCAGGATGTCTACTTTCCAACGCCGTTGAGAGCGCGCCAATTGGGCTTCTGTAGCTCCAGAAAATCCACTTCGAATGCAGGGAGGTCAGAATCCAACAGCATCTGCAGTCCTTTTTAGTCTCTGAATCAGATTTTTGCTCAGATCCCTCAATTTCAGCCAGAAGATACCTGAAATCACAGAAAAAACACACAAACTCATAGTAAAGTCCAGAAAAGTGAATTTTAACTAAAAACTAATAAAAATATAATAAAAACTCAACTAAAACTACCAAAAACATACTAAAAACAATGCCAAAAAGCGTACAATTTATCCGCTCATCACAAGCTATGGTTATCTTGTAAGTCTTAGTCAGGATATCAGAAATTATCAGGATTGATTGTGAAAAGCAAAAGAACATGAAATGGTTACTTGTTTTGCAGTAATGGAGAATAGGTTGGGGTTTTGGAGATGCTCCATCTTCTGAATCTCTGCTTTCCTACTGTCTTCTTCATCAAACACGCAAGTCTCCTTCCATGGCAAGCTCGTGTAGGGTTTCACCGTTGTCAATGGCTACCTCCCATCCTCGCAGTGAAAGCTAATGCACGCACTCTGTCACAGTACTGCCAATCACCGGTTTGGTTCCCTCCCCTACCGGAATAGAATCCCTCTTTTGCGTCTGTCACTAACGCCCAGTAGGTTACAGGTTTGAAGCACGTCACAATCATTCAATCATTGAATCCTACTCAGAATACCACAGACAAGGTTTAGACCTTCCGGATTCTCTTGAATGCTGCCATCAGGTCCTGCCTATACCACGAAGATTCCGATTAAAGAACCCAAGAGATAACTACTCAATCTAAGATAGAACAGAGGTGGTTGTCAGGCACGTGTTCATAGTTGAGAATGATGATGATTGTCACGGATCATCACATTCATCCGGATTAAGAACAAGTGTTATCTTAGAATCGAAGCGAGCATGATTGAATAGGAAACAGTAGTAATTGCATTAATCCATCAAGACACAGCAGAGCTCCTCACCCCCAACCATGGGGTTTAGAGACTCATGCTGTGGAAGTATACAAGAGCGTGTAAAAAGTGCTATGAGGTCATAAGGTACGGATACAATGTCAAAAGATCCTATAAGTAGTAAAAGCTAGTATCCTAAGGTTTACAGAAATGAGTAAATGACAGAAAAATCCACTTCCGGGCCCACTTGGTGTGTGCTTGGGCTGAGCAATGAAGGAATTTCGTGTAGAGACCTTTTCTGGAGTTAAACGCCAGCTTTCATGCCAGTTTGGGCGTTTAACTCCAAATTTTATGCCAGTTCCGGCGTTTAACGCTGGAATTTCTGTAGGTGACTTTGAGCACCGGTTTGGGCCATCAAATCTTGGGCAAAGTATGGACTATTATATATTGCTGGAAAGCCCAGGATGTCTACTTTCCAATGCCATTGAGAGCGCGCCAATTGGGCTTCTGTAGCTCCAGAAAATCCACTTTGAGTGCAGGGAGGTCAGAATCCAACAGCATCTGCAGTCCTTTTTAGTCTCTGGATCAGATTTTTGCTCAGGACCCTCAATTTCAGTCAGAAAATACCTGAAATCACAGAAAAACACACAAACTCATAGTAAAGTCCAGAAAAGTGAATTTTAATTAAAAACTAATAAAAATATACTAAAAACTAACTAAAAGATACCAAAAACATACTAAAAACAATGCCAAAAAGCGTACAAATTATCCGCTCATCAGTTGTTTATGAAAAATCTGGGGATATTTTGTTTGAGGTTAAAAGGTACAATAATGTGTATGGATTAACTCTTGAGGATTTGAAAGACCAAAAAGTGACATGTTTTACCTCTCTTGAATCTGAAAAATGGCTTTGGCATAAGAAATTGGGTCATGCTAGCATGTACCAAATTTCTAAGCTAGTCAAGAGAAACTTGGTTAGAGGAATTCCAAATATTAATTTTGATAAGGATCTTACTTGTGATGCTTGTCAATTAGGCAAACAAGTAAAATATTCTTTTAAAACAAAAGATGGAATTTCAACCAAGAGGCCATTAGAGATGTTACACATTGATCTTTTTGGACCAACAAGAACTCAAAGTTTAAGAGGTAAACACTATGGTTTAGTGGTGGTGGATGATTACTCTAGATTTGGTTGGGTACTTTTTCTTGCTCATAAAAATGATACTTTTCATGCTTTCTCAACCCTTTGCAAAAGAATTCAAAATGAAAAAGACTTAAAAGTTTCCCATTTGAGAAGTGATTACGGAAAGGAATTTGAAAACCAAGACTTTGAAAAATTCTGTGATGATTTTGGAATTGCTCATAACTTTTCATGCCCTAGGACCCCTCAACAAAATGGGGTTGTTGAAAGAAGAAATAGAAGCCTTCAAGAGATGACTAGGACTATGTTATGTGAAAATGAGATTCCAAAACTTTTATGGGCTGAAGCTGTAAATACAGCTTGTTATATTTTGAATAGGACCATCATTAGAAAAGGGTTAAAGAAAACTCCTTATGAGCTTTGGAAAGGAACCCCTTGATAAACCCCATTTGTAGGGTTTATCTTGTGCTTGATTTAGGGGATTTTATAACCTTTTACCCACATTTATCCATTGAAATAGCATGGTTTAATAACTTCTCCTTTAATTGTGCTTAAGAGTGAAAACATGCTTTTTAGGTCTTAAAATAAATAAATTTAATTCACCTTGATTCCATTAGATGCCTTGATATGTTTGTTAAGTGATTTAAGGTTTAGGAGGCAAAGATTGGATCAAGGGAATGAAGAAAGAAAGCATGAAAAGTTGGAGAACTCATGAAGAAATGAAAGAACCGGAAAGCTGTCAAGCCGACCTCTTCACACTTAAACGACCATAACTTGAGCTACAGAGGTCCAAATGATGCGGTTCCAGTTGGGTTGGAAAGCTAACATCCGGAGCTTCGAAACGATATAAGATTTTCTATGGTTGAACCGCGCATGGTGACGCGTACGCGCATAGTACGCGCACGCGCCGTTGCTGCCACCTGGTTCACTTAAAGCAAAATGTGGCCAGCGAATTCTAAAGCCTTGTGGGCCCAATCCAACTCATTTCTGATGTTATTTAACCCAAGGACTGAAGAGGGAAACACATGTTAGTTACCATTAGTTTAGTTTAGCATAGTTTAGTTTTAGAGTTAGTTTCTAGAGAGAGAAGCTCTCACTTCTCTCTAGGATTAGGATTAGGATTAGGATTAGTTCTTAGATCTAGGTTTTAATTCATGCTTTCATCTCCTTCTACCTCTCAATTCCTTGTTGTTACATTCATTCTTCTTCTATTCTTTTGTTGCAATTTCCTTTATGTTGTTCTTGTGTTTTGTTGTAGATCTACTTTTGTTCCTCCTATTCTCTTTCAATTCAATTAGAGGTAATTCATAATAATTGTGTTCATTTGATTTGTTGTTGTTTAATTCCTTGCAATTGAGTAGTGTAGATTTACTTTTCTTGCAATTTTACTATGCTTTCCTTTTATGCCTTCCAAGTGTTTGATGAAATGCTTGGTTGGATTTTAGAGTAGAATTTTATACTCTTGGCTTGGAAAGGTAACTTAGGAACTCTTGAGTTGCTAATGTCCAAGTAATTGATGATTGGGATCCATTGACTCTAGTTCTCACTAATTGAATTAGTGGAGAGTTAGGACTTATGGACTAGGATTGATATAGCTCATTTGACTTTCCTTTACTACTAGTTAGAGGATGATTTAATGAGATTAATCCTTGCCAATTCTCATATTGTGGTTAGTGATTAGGATAGAGATCCTTGACCACCAACCCTTGCCAAGACCTTTTTAGGCCTTAGTTTACTTTCTTGCCATTTATCTTTCATGCTTCATATCAAAACCCCAAAACAACTCACAACCAATAACAAGACACTTTATTGTAATTCCTAGGGAGAACGACCCGAGGTTTGAATACTTCGATTTATAAATTTTAGGGGTTTGTACTAGTGACAAACAACTTTTTGTATGAAAGGATTATTGATTGGTTTAGAAACTATACTTGCAACGAGAATTCATTTGTGAAATTCTATACCATCAAAAATCTAATCATCACCCCTCCTAATCTTAAGTATTTCCATGTTTTTGGATGCAACTGCTTTGTTCTTAACAACAAAGAAAATCTTGGTAAATTTGATCCAAAATCTTATGAGGGGATGTTTGTTGGATACTCCACCACTAGCAAGGCTTATAGAATTTACCTCAAAGAACATAGAACTATAGAGGAATCCATACATGTATCTTTTTGTGATTCTAATTCAATTACCAGTACTGTGATAGAAAATGATTCAGATTGTGAAGATGCTGTCAATAAGGCAACCAATGAAGAAAATCCCAAGTCTGTTCAAAATGAAGAATTTGTCCATCTAGTTTTGTCTCATCAGAATGGAGGAGACATTTCTGTTTTGTCTCCTGAGCCAGCAAGAGAATCTGGAACAGAACAACATACTGAAGCTCATCAAAGCTCAACATCACTCTGAAAACCAAGAGAATGGAAGTCCATGAGGGGTTATCCTCATGACTTTATCATTGGTGATCCCTCACAAGGTGTAACAACAAGATCCTCAACCAAAAAGCAATCCAAACCAAGCAATCTTGCTTTCTTGTCACAAATAGAGCTTAATAATGTAAAGCAAGCCCTTGAAGATCCCTCTTGGGTCAAAGCCATGCAAGAAGAGCTAACTCAATTCGACAAGAATGATGTTTGGATATTAGTACCTCATCCGGATGGTAAGAAGGTAACGGGTACTAAGTGGGTTTTTAAAAATAAACTAGGTGAGGATGGAAAAGTTGTTCGTAACAAGGCTAGATTAGTGGCCTAAGATTACGATCAAGAAGAGGATATAGATTTTTTGATGAGTCTTTTGCTCCGGTAGCTAAAATGGAAGCAATTAGGTTACTTCTTGCATATGCTGCCCATAAGGGTTTTAAAATGTTCCAAATGGATGTTAAATGTGCTTTCCTTAATGGCTTTATTGATAGAGAAGTGTATGTGGCACAACCCCCCGGTTTTGAAAATAAAAAATTTCTAAATCATGTTTTCAAACTCTCAAAAGCCCTTTATGGTCTTAGGCAAGCTCTAAGAGCTTGGTATGAAAGGCTTAGTGCCTTCTTATTGGAAAATCACTTTCAAAGGGGTACCACCGACACAACTTTATTTATTAAAGCATCTAATGATGATATTTTCTTAGTTCAAATTTATGCGGATGACATTGTATTTGGGTCGGCTAATGAATCCTTGTGTGAAGAGTTTGGAAAATTCATGACTAGTGAGTTTGAAATGAGTTTAATGGGAGAGCTAACTTTCTTTCTTGGCCTCCAAATTAAACAAACTCCTAGTGGCACTTTTATTCACCAAGGGAAGTATGCTAAAGAATTAATAAAGAAATTTGGCCTAGAAAATTCCAAACCAATGAGAACACCAATGCATCCAAATACTAAACTTGGAAAGGATGATGATGGCAAAGATGTGGATGAAACACGATATAGAGGAATGATTGGTTCACTCATGTATCTTACCTCCTCTAGACCGGATATTGTTCAAAGTGTGGGTGTATGTTCAAGATTTCAATCTCACCCAAAAGAATCTCATCTTTCAGCCGTTAAATGCATCATTAGATACATTAAGGGAACTAGTGATTATGGCTTATGGTATTCAAAATCTGATGATTTTTGTGCAGTAGGGTATTGTGATGCAGATTATGCGGGAGATAGGGTGGATAGAAGAAGCACATCGGGCATGTGTTGCTTCCTTGGAAGCTCACTCAACATGTGGTCAAGCAAGAAACAAGCCACAGTAGCTCTATCCACAGCTGAAGCTAAATATATTTCTGTCTCCGCTTGTTGTTCACAATTAATTTGGTTGAAAACTCAATTGGAGGATTACAAATTAAAAATCAATTGTATACCCTTGTTTTGTGACAATATGACTGCTATCAATATTTTAAAACATCATGTTTTGCACTCAAGAACTAAGCACATTGAAATTAAATATCATTTTATTAGAGAGCATGTGCAAAAGGGAACTATTGATATTCAATTTGTGAAATCCGAAGATCAATTTGCGGATATTTTCACTAGGCCCTTATGTGAAGACAGATTCTGCACTTTGAGAAATAGTTTGGGAATGATAGAATTAAGTTCTGTTGAAAATTTGTGAACTGTTTTGATTCTGTTTGGTTTTGTCTCGTAGGAATGTAGGAGACAAATTTCAGGTTGTGTTGAACGGACCATAATACAGGGGGAGACTGCGCTGAAATAAATTCCCTTGGGCCCCACCAAATTCCTTTTGACCTTACTCTGACCCGTTTTTGAGTTTGTCTTAATCATACTTTTGGAAAGTTGTCAAATCAAATCTTTATCCTTCCCTCATCCCTTAATTCTAGGAGTTAAACTTTCAGTTTTTAATTTTAAATCCTTCATTGGTTAATAACCGCGCTCATTAATGGGTATTAACTCCCTCCATTCTCTTTCCACTCAGCATTAAATGCTTCCTTAACCTCCCTCCACTCACCACTCACTTCAGCCCTTTTCATCTTCCTTCTCCATTCATTTTTTTCATATTATGAAAAAGAAATTACTCCAAGAAAAAGTAATCGAATCCCTCTCACCAAAAAATCTCCATTCTCTTCCACCTCTCAAACCCATACCCATATTCACATTCACTCCACATCTTCTTCATCTCCTTCTCCTCAAACTACCGAAACCATGCGTAGAAAGGTCATAGCCCAGAGAACATTATCTCGGAAGAAGAAGAAACTAATGGTTGAAGAAGAAGAGTTGTCACAATCTTTCATTCCCCACTCTCCTTCCCGTAGCTCTCAAAAGACAAAGGATTACGTATTACGTAACACAAAGGAACCATCCAATATGAAATCCTGGATTTCAAGAATAAGTACAACAAAAGTCATTCTCATTTTGATCCAGGCAGGTTTAATTCTTGTGCGTCTTATGAGTTTTACAAAGACGTGTTGAAGAAACATCAGCTATATGCTTCATACCTAGTGAACCTGGATTCACTTGCTGCTAAAGGAACCAACTTTATCACCCTTTTTGAGAATATGAAGTGGACTCCCCTATTACAATATTCAGAAACGTGTATACCCAGCCTTGGTTCGAGAGTTTTATGCAAACATGATGAGCGGATAATTTGTACGGTTTTTGGCATTGTTTTTAGTATGTTTTTAGTATGATCTAGTTAGTTTTTAGTATATTTTTATTAGTTTTTAGTTAAAATTCACTTTTCTGGACTTTACTATGAGTTTGTGTGTTTTTCTGTGATTTCAGGTATTTTCTGGCTGAAATTGAGGGACCTGAGCAAAAATCTGATCCAGAGACTGAAAAGGACTGCAGATGCTGTTGGATTCTGACCTCCCTGCACTCAAAGTGGATTTTCTGGAGCTACCGAAGCCCAATTGGCGCGCTCTCAACGGCGTTGGAAAGTAGACATCCTGGGCTTTCCAGCAATATATGATAGTCCATACTTTGCCCAAGATTTGATGGCCCAAACCGGCGTTCAAAGTCACCTACAGAAATTCCAGCGTTAAACGCCGGAACTGGCACCTAATTGGGAGTTAAACGCCCAAACTGGCACTAAAGCTGGCGTTTAACTCCAAGGAGAGTCTCTACACGAAAATGCTTCATTGCTCAGCCCAAGCACACACCAAGTGGGCCCGGAAGTGGATTTTTATGTCATTTACTCATCTTTGTACACCTTAGGCTACTAGTTTTTCTATAAGTAGGACCTTTTACTATTGTATTTTCATCTTTTGATCATGTTTTGATGATTGAACCCTCATTGGGAGGCTGGCCTCACGGCCATGCCTAGACCTTGTTCTTATGTATTTTCAATGGTGGAGTTTCTACACACCATAGATTAAGGTGTGGAGCTCTACTGTACCTCGAGTATTAATGCAATTACTATTGTTTTTCTATTCAATTCCGCTTGTTCTTTGTCCAAGATATCACTTGTTCTTCAACTTGATGAATGTGATGATCCGTGACACTCATCATCATTCTCACTCATGAACAAGGTGACTGACAACCATTCTTGTTCTACAAGCAATTAAAGCTCTAGTGAATATCTCTTGGATTACTGATACACGATGCATGGTTGATCGCCTGACAACCGAGTGCTCTCCTGACAAACGAGCCAGCCATTCCGTGAGATCAGAGTCTTCGTGGTATAGGCAAGAACTGATGGCGGCATTCAAGAGAATCCGGAAGGTCTAACCTTGTCTGTGGTATTCTGAGTAGGATTCAATGATTGAATGACTGTGACGTGCTTCAAACTCCTAGCAGGCTAGGGCGTTAGTGACAGACGCAAAAGAATCAATGGATTCTATTCCGGCCTGAACGAGAACCGACAGATGATTAGCCTATGCTGTGACAGAGCATCAGGGACGTATTTTCACTGAGAGGATGGGAGGTAGCCATTGACAACGGTGAAACCCTACACGAGCTTGCCATGGAAAGGAGTAAGAAGGATTGGATGAAGGCAGTAGGAAAGCAGAGAGACGGAAGGGAAGGCATCTTCATACGCTTGTCTGAAGCTCTTACGCCAATGATATACATAAGTATCTCTATCTTTATCTTTATGCTTTATTCGTTTATCACTATACCCATTTGAGTCTGTCTGACTGAGATTTACAAGATGACCATAGCTTGCTTCATACCACCAATCTCCGTGGGATCGACCCTTACTCGTGTAAGGTTTATTACTTGGACGACCCAGTGCACTTGCTGGTTAGTTGTGCAAAGTTGTGTTTATGCCATGGTATTGAGCACCAAGTCCTTGGAGCCATTACTAGGGATTGTTTATGTTTAGAAAAGTATTGATCACAATTTCGTGCACCAAGTTTTTGGCGCCGTTGCCGGGGATTGTTCTTGTGTATGGACAACTGACGGTTCATCTTGTTGCTTAGATTAGGCATTTATTTATTTTTTTTCAAAATTCTTGAAGGTGAATTCTAGAGTTTCATGATGATTTGTTGAAATCTGGCTGGCTGAGAAGCCATGTCTAATCTTATTGGACCGGGGTTTCAACTGATCATCACAATAGCTTGTTGATCTCTATCAATCCTGCTATTGGAGCAATGATCTGCTAAGGCTTGGCTGGCCTTTGGCCATGTCTAGTGTTTTGGACCGAAGCTTTCTTTGAAAGCTTGGCTGGCTGTGAAGCCATGTCTAATTCCTGGACCGGAGTCTTAGACTAGCATTGCACTGATTCCTGGAATTCTCATTAAGAATTTTGATATCTTTTTCCACTTAATTTTCGAAAAAACACAAAAAAAAAAATTATAAAATCATAAAATCCAAAAATATTTCTTGTTTGAGTCTAGAGTCTCATCTTAAGTTTGGTGTCAAATGCATGTTTTTGTTATATTTTTCGAATCCATGCATGTATTTCTTTGTTTTGATCTTTGAATCCTATTGACTTGAGCATCTTTGTGTTTCATATAGTGTCAGTAGTATACAAACTGCTAAGTTTGGTGTCTTGCATGCATTGTTAATTCATTCTTTTTGCATTTTGATTATTAAAAATCCAAAAATATTTTTAATTTGTGTCTTTTCAAGTCAATGATACCAAGAATTGAAGATTCAGAACATACTGCAGAGTAATTACACAGAAAAAGCTGAGCATTCAAAAATGCCCAGTGAAGAAGACAGACTGGCGTTTAAACGCCAGCCAGGGTACCTGGTTGGGCGTTTAACGCCCAAAGAGGTAGCATTTTGGGCGTTAAACGCCAGAATGTATACCATTCTGGGCGTTTAACGCCAGGATGGTGCTAGGGGGAAGATTTTGTTTTCAAAATCAATTTTTTTCAAGTTTTCAAAGTTTTTCAAAATCAAATCTTTTTCAAATCATATCTTTTCAATCAAATGTTTTCAAAATCAATTTCTTTCCTTTTTCAAAGATACTTACTAACAATTAATGATTTGATTGAACATCTCAAATTTGTTGCCTTTTCTGTTGAGAAAGGTTTAATGTTTGAATCATATCTTTTCTTGTTAGGCAAGTCACTAATTTTCAAAATCAAATCTTTTAAAATTGTTTTCAAAACACATCTTTTAAGATTGTTCTCAAATCATATTTTCTCAATCACATCTCTTTAAAACTAATCATATCTTCTTAACCTCATCTTTTTCAAAATAGTTTTCAATCAAATCTTTTTGACTTCTAATTTCAAATCCTTTCTCAGAAATCACTTGATTCTTTTTTCCACTCTTATTTTCGAAAATCAATTAATGTTTTTCAAAATGTTTTCAAAATTCCTTTAATTAATTTTCGAAAATCCTCTTCCCTCTCTCTCACATCCTTCTATTTATGGAGTACTACTCCTTCTTAATGCACAATTCGAACTCTGTCTAATCAAGTTCGAATTCTTCTACCTCCTTCTTCTATTTTTCTTTTCCTCTGACACTTCAAGGAATCTCTATACTGTGACATAGAGGATTCCACATTTTCTTTTTCTCTTCTCTTTCATATGAGCAGAAGCAGAGACAAAGGCATTCTTGTTGAAGCTGACCCTGAACCTGAAAGGACCTTGAAGAGAAAGCTAAGAGAAGCCAAAACACAACTCTCTTTAGAGGACCTGACCGAATTCTTCAAGGAAGAAGAACACATGGCAGCCGAAAACAACAACAATGCCAACAATGCAAGGAAGGTGCTGGGTGACTTTACTGCACCTACTCCCGACTTCTATGGGAGAAGCATCTCTATCCCTGCCATTGGAGCAAACAACTTTGAGCTTAAACCTCAATTAGTTTCTCTAATGCAACAGAATTGCAAGTTCCATGGACTTCCAATGGAAGATCCTCATCAGTTCCTAGCTGAATTCTTGTAAATCTGTGACACAGTCAAGACTAATGGGGTAGACCCTGAGGTCTATAGACTGATGCTATTCCCTTTTGCTGTAAGAGACAGAGCTAGAATATGGTTGGACTCTCAACCTAAAGAAAGCCTGGACTCTTGGGAAAAGCTAGTCAATGCCTTCTTGGCAAAGTTCTTTCCACCACAAAGATGGAGTAAGCTTAGAGTGGAAGTCCAAACCTTCAGACAGAAGGATGGAGAATCCCTCTATGAAGCTTGGGAAAGATACAAACAATTAATCAGAAAGTGTCCTTCTGACATGCTTTCTGAATGGAACATCATAGGTATTTTCTATGATGGTCTCTCGGAACTGTCCAAGATGTCTTTGGATAGCTCTGCTGGAGGATCTCTTCATCTGAAGAAGACGCCTACAGAGGCTCAAGAGCTAATTGAAATGGTTGCAAATAACCAATTCATGTACACTTCTGAAAGGAATCCTGTGAACAATGGGACTAGTCAGAAGAAAGGAGTTCTTGAGATTGACACTCTGAACGCCATTTTAGGCTCAGAATAAAATATTGACTCAACAAGTCAATTTGATTTCTCAAAGTCTGTCTGGAATGCAAAATACACCTGGCAGTGCTAAGGAAGCTTCATCTGAGGAAGAAGCTTATGATCCTGAGAACCCTTCAATGGAAGCGGTGAATTACCTAGGAGAACCCTATGGAAACACTTATAACTCTTCATGGAGAAATCACCCGAATCTCTCATGGAAGAATCAAGAGAGACCTCAACAAGGTTTCAATAATAATGGTGGAAGAAACAGGTTTAACAATAGCAAACCCTTTCCATCATCTTCTCAGCAACAGACAGAGAATTCTAAGCAGAACCCCTCTGACTTAGCAACCATGGTCTCTGATCTAATCAAAACCACTCAAAGTTTCATGAATGAAACAAGGTCCTCCATTAGAAATTTGGAGGCACAAGTGGGACAGCTGAGCAAGAAAGTTACTGAACTCCCTCCAAGTACTCTCCCAAACAATACAGAAGAAAATCCAAAAGGAGAGTGCAAAGCCATAAACATGGCCGAATTTGGAGAGGAAAGAGAGGAAGTGGACGCCACTGAGGAAGGCCTCAATGGGCGTGCACTAACCTCCACTGAGTTCCCCAATGAGGAACCATGGGAATCTGAGGCTCAAAATGAGACCATAGAGATTCCATTAGACTTACTTCTGCCTTTCATGAGCTCTGATGAGTATTCTTCCTCTAAAGAGGATGAGTATGTCACTGAAGAGCAAGTTGCTAAATACCTTGGAGCAATCATGAAGCTAAATGACAAGTTATTCGGAAATGAGACTTGGGAGGATGAACCTCCTTTGCTCACCAAAGAACTGGATGACTTGTCTAGGCAGAAATTGCCTCAAAAGAGACAAGACCCTGGGAAGTTTTCCATACCTTGTACCATAGGCACCATGACCTTCAAGAAGGCTCTGTGTGACTTAGGGTCAAGTGTAAACCTCATGCCTCTCTCTGTAATAGAGAAGCTAGGGATCTTTGAGGTACAAGCTGCAAAAATCTCACTAGAGATGGCAGACAACTCAAGAAAACAAGCTTATGGACTTGTAGAGAATGTTTTGGTTAAGATTGAGGACCATTACATCCCTACTGATTTCATAGTCCTAGAGACTGGGAAATGCATGGATGAAACCATCATCCTTGGCAGACCTTTCCTAGCCACAGCAAAAGCTGTGATTGATGTTGATAGAGGTGAAATGATCATTCAAGTGAATGAAGAATCCTTTGTGTTTAAGGCTCAAGGATATCCCTCTGTCACCATGGAGAGGAAGCATGAAGAGCTTCTCTCAAATCAGAGACAAACAGAGCCCCCACAGTCAAACTCTAAGTTTGGTGTTGAGAGGCCACAACCAAACTCTAAGTTTGGTGTTGAACCCCCACATTCAAACTCTAAGTTTGGTGTTGGAAGGTTCCAACATTGCTCTGAATACCTGTGAGGCTCCATGAGAGCCCTCTGTCAAGCTACTGACATTAAAGAAGCGCTTGTTGGGAGGCAACCCAATGTTATATTTTATATATTTTCCTTTGTTATTTTTTGTTATTTTGTAGGTTGATGATCATGAGAAGTCACAAAATTAATTGAAAAAGCAAAAACAGAATGAAAAACAGGAAGAAAAACAGCACACCCTGGAGGAAGAACTCACTGGCGTTTAAACGCCAGTGAGGGTAGCAGTTGGGCGTTTAACGCCCAGTCTGGCACCATTCTGGGCGTTTAACGCCAGAAAGGGGCACCAGACTGGCGTTAAACGCCAGAAAAGGGCTAGAACCTGGCGTTAAACGCTAGGAATGGGCACCAGCCCGGCGTTTAACGCCAGAAATGGCTCAAAACGTGATTTTTAATGCCATTTGGTGCAGGGATGACTTTTCCTTGACACCACAGGATCTGTGGACCCCACAGGACCCCACCACCACTCTCTCTCTTCCTCCCCCATTCACCAATCACCTCAACACCTCTTCCCCAAAAACCCTTCACCTATCAAATCCCATCTTTCTCTTCACCACTCACATCCATCCTTGATAAAACCCCACCAACCTCACCCTTCAAATTCAAACCACTTTCCCTCCCAAACCCACCCATTATGGCCGAACCTCATCTCCCCTCTCTCCTATATAAACCCTTCTTCACCCCTTCATTTTCACACAACCTAAACAACACTTCTCCCCCTCTTTGGCCGAATACACCACCATCTCCCTCTTCCTCATTTCTTCTTCTTCTACTCTCTTCTTTCTTCTTTTGCTCGAGGACGAGCAACCATTTTAAGTTTGGTGTGGTAAAAGCGTTGCTTTTTCGTTTTTCCATAACCATTATGGCATCCAAGGCCGGAGAAACCTCTAGAAAGAGGAAAGGGAAGGCAAAAGCTTCCACATCCGAGTCATGGGAGATGGATAGATTCATCTCAAGGGTGCATCAAGACC
The DNA here is from genome assembly GCF_014773155.1 of Arachis stenosperma. Taxonomy (NCBI): domain Eukaryota; kingdom Viridiplantae; phylum Streptophyta; class Magnoliopsida; order Fabales; family Fabaceae; genus Arachis; species Arachis stenosperma. The sequence continues at coordinate 62,222,246 of NC_080383.1, forward strand.
ACTTCTATGAAGTTGTGGCCTTGAAGAAGGTGATCCCCGAGGTCCCCTTTTCACTCAAAAAGGGTGAATATCCGGAGATCCGCCATGAGATCCGAAGAAGAGGTTGGGAAGTACTTACCAACCCCATTCAACAAGTTGGAATCTTGATGGTTCAAGAGTTCTATGCCAATGCATGGATCACAAAGAACCATGACCAAAGTATGAACCCGGATCCAAAGAATTATCTTACTATGGTTCGGGGGAATTACTTGGATTTCAGTCCGGAAAGTGTGAGGGTAGCATTCAACTTGCCCATGATGCAAGGAGATGAACATCCTTACACAAGAAGGGTCAACTTTGATCAAAGGTTGGACCAAGTCCTCATAGTTATATGTGAAGAGGGCGCACAATGGAAGAGAGATTCAAGAGGCAAGCCGGTTCAATTGAGAAGGCATGACCTCAAACCCGTGGCTAGAGGATGGTTGGAGTTTATCCAACGCTCAATCATTCCCACTAGCAACCGGTCCGAAGTTACTCTAGACCGGGCCATCATGATCCATAGCATCATGATTGGAGAAGAAGTGGAAGTTCATGAGGTTATAGCCCAAGAACTCTACAAGGTGGCGGATAAGTCTTCTACCTTAGCAAGGTTAGCCTTTCCCCACCTCATTTGTCACCTCTGTTATTCAGTTGGAGTTGACATAGAGGGAGACATCACCATTGATGAGGATAAGCCCATTACCAAGAAAAAGATGGAGCACACAAGAGACCCCTCTCATCATGAGATCCCTGAGATGCCTCAAGGGATGCACTTTCCTCCACAAGACTACTGGGAGCAACTAAACACCTCCCTAGGAGAGTTGAGTTCCAACATGGGACAACTAAGGGTGGAGCATCAAGAACACTCCATTCTCCTCCATGAAATTAGAGAAGATCAAAGAATCATGAGAGAGGAGCAACAAAGACAAGGAAGAGACATTGAGGAGCTCAAGCACTCCATAGGACCTTCAAGAGGAAGGAAGAGCCGCCATCACTAAGGTGGACCCGTTCCTTGATTTCCTTGTTCTTTATTCTTCTGTTTTTCGAATTTTATGCTTTATGTTTATCCATGTTTGTGTCTTATGATCATTAGTGTCTTAGTGTCTATGCCTTAAAGTTATGAATGTCCTATGAATCCATCACCTTTCTTAAATAAATCGTTCTTAATTGAAAAAGGAAAAGAATTGCATGAATTTTAAATTTTATAACAGTTTAATTATTTTGATGTGGTGGCATTACTTTTGTCTTCTGAATGTATGCTTAAACAGTGCATATGTCTTTTGAATTTGTGGTTCATGAATGTTGGCTCTTGAAAGAATGATGAGAAAGGAGACATGTTACTGAGGATCTGAAAATCATAAAAATGATTCTTGAAGCAAGAAAAAGCAGTGAATACAAAAAAAAAAGAGAGTGAAGAGGCGAAAAAAAACCGAAAAAAAAGAAAGAAAAAGAAAAAAAAAAGAGAAAGAAAAAGAAAGAATAAAGTTGTGATCCAAGGCAAAAAGAGTGTGCTTAAGAACCCTGGACACCTCTAATTGGGGACTTTAGCAAAGTTGAGTCACAATCTGAAAAAGGTTCACCCAATTATGTGTCTGTGGCATGTATGTATCCGGTGGTAATACTGGAAGACAGAGTGCTTTGGGCCACAGCCAAGACTCATAAAGTAGCTGTGTTCAAGAATCATCATACTTAACTAGGAGAATCAATAACACTATCTGGATTCTGAGTTCCTAAAGAAGCCAATCATTCTGAATTCCAAAGGATAGAGTGAGATGCCCAAACTATTCAGAGGCAAAAAGCTAAAAGCCCCGCTCATCTAATTAATACTGATCTTCATAGATGTTTTTGGAGCTCATTGCATATTCTCTTCTTTTTATCTTATTTGATTTTCAGTTGCTTGGGGACAAGCAACAATTTAAGTTTGGTGTTGTGATGAGCGGATAATTTGTACGCTTTTTGGCATTGTTTTTAGTATGTTTTTAGTATGATCTAGTTAGTTTTTAGTATATTTTTATTAGTTTTTAGTTAAAATTCACTTTTCTGGACTTTACTATGAGTTTGTGTGTTTTTCTGTGATTTCAGGTATTTTCTGGCTGAAATTGAGGGATCTGAGCAAAAATCTGATCCAGAGACTCAAAAGGACTGCAGATGCTGTTGGATTCTGACCTCCCTGCACTCGAAGTGGATTTTCTGGAGCTACAGAAGCCCAATTGGCGCGCTCTCAACGGCATTGGAAAGTAGACATCTTGGGCTTTCCAGAAATATATGATAGTCCATACTTTGCCCAAGATTTGATGGCCCAAACCGGCGTTCAAAGTCACCTACAGAAATTCCAGCGTTAAACGCCGGAACTGGCACCTAATTGGGAGTTAAACGCCCAAACTGGCACTAAAGCTGGCGTTTAACTCCAAGGAGAGTCTCTACACGAAAATGCTTCATTGCTCAGCCCAAGCACACACCAAGTGGGCCCGGAAGTAGTTTTTTATGTCATATACTCATCTTTGTACACCTTAGGCTACTAGTTTTTCTATAAGTAGGACCTTTTACTATTGTATTTTCATCTTTTGATCATGTTTTGATGATTGAACCCTCATTGGGAGGCTGGCCTCACGGCCATGCCTAGACCTTGTTCTTATGTATTTTCAACGGTGGAGTTTCTACACACCATAGATTAAGGTGTGGAGCTCTGCTGTACCTCGAGTATTAATGCAATTACTATTGTTCTTCTATTCAATTCCGCTTGTTCTTTGTCCAAGATATCACTTGTTCTTCAACTTGATGAATGTGATGATCCGTGACACTCATCATCATTCTCACTCATGAACAAGGTGACTGACAACCATTCTTGTTCTACAAGCAATTAAAGCTCTAGTGAATATCTCTTGGATTACTGATACACGATGCATGGTTGATCGCCTGACAACCGAGTGCTCGCCTGACAAACGAGCCAGCCATTCCGTGAGATCAGAGTCTTCGTGGTATAGGCAAGAACTGATGGCGGCATTCAAGAGAATCCGGAAGGTCTAACCTTGTCTGTGGTATTCTGAGTAGGATTCAATGATTGAATGACTGTGACGTGCTTCAAACTCCTAGCAGGCTAGGGCGTTAGTGACAGACGCAAAAGAATCAATGGATTCTATTCCGGCCTGAACGAGAACCGACAGATGATTAGCCTATGCTGTGACAGAGCATCAGGGACGTATTTTCACTGAGAGGATGGGAGGTAGCCATTGACAACGGTGAAACCCTACACGAGCTTGCCATGGAAAGGAGTAAGAAGGATTGGATGAAGGCAGTAGGAAAGCAGAGAGACGGAAGGGAAGGCATCTTCATACGCTTGTCTGAAGCTCTTACGCCAATGATATACATAAGTATCTCTATCTTTATCTTTATGCTTTATTTGTTTATCACTATACCCATTTGAGTCTGTCTGACTGAGATTTACAAGATGACCATAGCTTGCTTCATACCACCAATCTCCGTGGGATCGACCCTTACTCGCGTAAGGTTTATTACTTGGACGACCCAGTGCAATTGCTGGTTAGTTGTGCGAAGTTGTGTTTATGCCATGGTATTGAGCACCAAGTCCTTGGAGCCATTACTAGGGATTGTTTATGTTTAGAAAAGTATTGATCACAATTTCGTGCACCAAAACATAAGGCTAATTGATGGTACAATCCATTCCTATGTGAAGAAGGTTTACATGACTCAGAGCAGAGAAATAATAAGCACTACCTTGGGTTATGTTGATGAGGGGTCAACAGCTTATATGACAGAGAAATGGGACTCGCAAGTGGGGATCATGCTCCAGATTGCTTTGAATCAAACATGCAAGAATTTTTCTGCTTTGGATGGCACTGTTTTGACTCACAAAGCTCTCAGTCCAGAAAGAGCATTGCTGCACAGAATTATCACTCACATTCTGACTCCACAGAGTGACTCACACAATAGAGTAACCGTTTCTAATACCCTTGTGCTTTTTGCTATTATTACTTCATCTCCTATTTCCTTTGCATATCTCATGGTAAAGCATATGTGGGAATATGTTAGAAGTACCAAAAAGGCAAACCTTCCCTATGGCATTTTTCTCACCTTCATCTTTGAACACTTCAATGTTGATTTAACTAATGAAGAGGTAGAGAATAAAGTTTCGTTTATTAATGGAGGAGGAGTTTCAGGTACTATGAAAGGCACCAAAGGGAAACGGTCAATGCCCTCTGACAGTGATCTTGAGAGCGGCCCAGCCAAGCCATCCAAGGTGGCAGAATCAATCAGGGAAGTTCTCACTGAGTTCTCTAACATGTTCAAAATGATGGTGCAATCTTACAAGACTGCCCGCAAGAAAGCATACAAAAATGAAAAAGCTTGGATGAAGTGCCAAGAAAGGGTGGGTCTTATGCTGTAGAATTTCGAAGAAGAGATGGGGGCTGCTGAAAAGGATGAGGAATCTGGATCTGAATACAATCTTTCTGATGATTGACTTATTTGTCTCTTGTTGCATTCTGTCTTTGTTTGATTTATTTTGATACTTTTTAGGCTGTTTGGATACTTTAGACCTCTGTTATTTTGTTAAACTTTTGGATAATTTGGTTCTGGTTATATTTGTGTGTGCTCCATTGTCTTTTTTTTGCAGGTTCTCCTTTGATGACAAAAGGGGGAGGAAAGCTAAAAAATTGAAAAGTTGCTAGAAACAGGGGGCTGAATCAAGTTGATTCATGATTACCCCTGTACATGTGTTACTTTGATTGTGTTGCTCTAGTTTATGTTTTTATCATGATCTGATTTTGTAGGTTTGTGTTTTATCATAATCTGTTCTTGGCTGTGATAAGTTTAATTAAGCTCTGATATTTTTGATTTAATAACCTACCAATTTTATGAAGTTTGGATCATGACCTATCTTAGAAACAGCTTTATAAATTATAAATTATTGTTTGGCAAATCCTTTTGGCAAGAAACTGTTTTTACAAGAATTAGTTTGATTGATTTAAAGTATGTTGAGTCTTGATTATATATTGAAAAGTACTCTGAGGGTACTCAAGCATGCTTTATTTTTGTTGTTTTGATTGAGCAGAAAACCTTTTATGATAACAAATTAGTTTTGTTTATCACTTCACCTCTGCTCATAAATCAAGCCATTCAACATTACAAAAATTTTATATGTTGAATACATAGTTGCCTTAAGCTTGATTTTAAAAGGTTACAGGTAAAGCTCCTCTTAGTAAAATGGCATATATTAAGGAGGAGCCATGTAACAATTGAAAAGGGAAGGGATCCAAATACTCAAAGGGAGTACTCTAATATTTGATTTCTTTCTGTTTCAATTTTTTAATAATGTTTGTCATCAATGGGGAGATTAATGAGTTTGAAAAACTCTAAATTAAATTAGTGATGACTAAACATTATTAATATGATTAATTGTAAAATTATTAATTTGATTTTGGTTCATATGTGTTAATTAAATAATTTTGCTATGCAGATTTTGCTATTGGGCCGAAAAAATTGCTAGCCCAATATGTTAAGGAGGATCAAGCTTGGTTACAAAATTGTTATATGCTGTGGCTAAAGTGTTATGCTTATTGGGCCGAAAAGAAAAGAAAATAATTGCAAGCCCAATATGAATTCAAATATTCAGCCTTATTCAAAAATGTTTAAGTGTTATGGCTGAAGCAGTATCTTGTTATTGGGCCAGATTGTTTAATCATTATTATTAGCCCAATTCATTTTGATTTCTTCATTCAAATCCATTAAAAGTTTTTCTCTTCTCTCACATCTCTCTTCTTGTATTCGGTCACTTCACAGAGAATCATGGAAGCTTTTGCAAGATATCAGGGTAACAAAGTGGAAGCTAAAAGCAAGCTAGAAGCCATTGTAATGATGGCACCAAGAAAAAGAAAATCTGAAGTGTGGTGTGGCTAAGATTTTTACCACAAAAGACAAGATGTGGTGAAGTAATCTTGAGCTCTCCATACCCTAAAAAAGAAAGAAAATGATCTCGGTCAAAAGAAGAAGATCCTTGGAGGTATGGCTTGTCTCTGCTTTTAATCAACCACCACAGAAGGTAGCTACAATAGTTACGTGATGGAGGATGCAGAAGTTGGAGCAAATGAAGCTGTCATAATCAAGAACGCATCAAGGGCTAGGAATCCTTCTTGGAGTGTAAGTCAAGATGGATGGCTCAGATTGATGAAGCTTGGTGACAAGGGAAGACACAAAGGTAATTGCATGTTGGGTTTTACATATAGTTTCCTCTCCTCTCTCTCTCTGGCCGAACCGGTTTTGCATGAAGAAGAAGAAATTTAGCTTGGTTCAATGGTTTCAACCGTGGAGACTTCCCCCTCTATAAATGAGGGAGAACAGCTAGGGCTTGAAGCAAGGAAAAGAGTGAAAGCACATTGTTCACATAGCTACCTAAGCTAAAAGAAGTTCTTCTCCTTCAATGTTCTTTATTTTGTTTTTTTTTGTTTAATTTTGTCTGTCTTGAGTCTCATGGAAAAAGACAAACAGTGAGGTTTGTAAGAAAAAGACATAGAGCAAAAAAAGGCAGAGAGTGCAAAATTAAAAGAAAAAGCCATAGATGTCCTTTGAGGTCCTTTGTACATATGTGTTGTGTTTCATGATTCTGTAGGAATCCCCTTGCAAGTTGGGTTAGCACTTAGCAGTTGGAAGCTTGGCAGTGACCAAGTCAAGTTTAGGAGTGGGAATTAGATTCTGGACTTGTCCCGGATAGGAAGGGTAGTTCCTAGGGAAAATTGGTGTATGTAATCATGATTATAGTGAAATTCTATCATTGTTGTGATGGAGACTGGATGTAGGCTGCATTGCACTTAGCAGCTAAACCAGGATATATCTTGGTGTAATTTTCTCTCTCTTCTACTCCATTTCTAAAAAATATCTCCTGGCTGGTCACGAGACAACAAAAAAGTCTCTTGACTGGGCACGAGACAAAAACAAGAAATATCTCCTCAAGTGTTCTAAAGGACAGCAAGAGTTACTAAACGAAAAATGGGCTAAGATTCAACCCCTCTTCTCTTAGCCACTAATAAACCATCAGACTATACCCTCAAAAGCCCATATTGAAACAACTAGTGGAGATTTAATTGATGTTAAAGGATGAGGCTCTGTTCATACCCTGGGTCAAGCTGTCCGACCCGGGATGTTTAGCGACAAGCCGACCGACCTCTTCAGGTCAGACTATCCGACCTCTTCTCAAGGAGCTCGGCCAAATGCCCGACCTCTTCTCAAAGAGCTCGGCCAAACTCGCCAAAGGAGCCCAAAGCAGGCCCAAAACGAAGGAACACAGCCCAATCTAAAGGCAGCTAAAGCCCAGAAAGATAAAGGGGGTTCCCTTGAAGATAAGATGACCTCACTTAAAGATAAGATAAAGATAAGATAAGATAACTAACTTATCTTATCCACAGGAGGCCACATCTCACCATTATAAATACACTGGAGCACCCAAGTATAACTCATACTCTGATTCTACTCAATACCTGTTTAATACCCATGCTAACTTAAGCATCGGAGTCTCTTGCAGGTACCCCCCACCCTCCGGTGACGAAGGATCAGCAGCGCAGCCAGTCCAACAAGTCGGACACGACAGCTCCGGCTGTCTCCCACCAGCCGGACACGTTAGCACCAACCAGTACAGAAGATCTCGTCCGAGATCGACCTCCAGTTTCAGGTAACTCTCGGAACATTGGCACCGTTGCCGGGGAACCTGGAAGTCATCCCACCACCATGGCAGACAACCATGACAACGACCATGATTCAGATCTAGAGGATAGAACACCGCATAAAAACGCGGACGCCACCCCCAAAAGCACACCCCAAAACGGGGGAGATATGTAACCTGCAAACACAGAAATCATGGAAGCACTACAAGCTCAATAAAACCGCCTCCAACAACTCGAAAAAGAAGACGAGCATCAACGGGAAGCCAAGAAGGACCTCCGAAGGGAAACTAGGCAACGCCGAGAGTTAAAAGATAAGCTCTTAAAACTCTAAGCTGATCTCAAAACCGAGACGGCTCGATCCAGTCACGAAGATAGCCCCCACAAAGATCAAGACACATTCACCAAAGAGATCATGAAAGCTAAAGGTCCCAAAGGACTTCAAAGCTCCCAACATGACTCCGTACGACGGCACATCAAATCCAAGATATCATCTTAGCAATTTCAGAAGCAGGATGTATCTCACGGAGGCCTCAGATGCAATCCGTTTTTCTCCATCCAGAAGGACAAAGCCAAACACGCATCAAGCCTATTAGGGATCAAGCAAGGAGATCGAGAGAGCCTTCGCAACTACATGGAAAGATTCAACAAAACATGTCTGGACATACAAAGTCTGCCAACAGAAGCAGCTATCAGGGGTCTCATCAATGGTCTACGAGAAGGACCTTTTAGCCACTCAATATCCAAGAAGCACCCAAACATCTCGGAACGAGGTACAGGAACGGGCAGAGAAGTACATCAACATGGAGGAAAACTCTCGACAAGGAGAGATCTCAAAAACCGAACATTCCTACTCCTCTCGGGATAAGGATAAAAGAGTCCAAGAAAAAAGAAGATCAACATGGAGAGAAGCCTAGAAAATACCACAATTACACCCCCCTTCGGGTGTCTGTTGTGGATATCTACCGAGAAATATGCAACACTGAGAAGATCCCATCAACTCGCCCAATCAAAAATAAAAGAGGTCGGACGCGTTGAAGGTCCACCTCACACCAAAGAGGTTGGACGCGTTGAAGATCCACCTCACACCAAAAAGGTCGGACAAAGTTGAAGGTCCACCTCACACCAAAGTGGTCGGACGAGTTAGAGGTCCACCTCACACTAAAGAGGTCGGACAAGTTGAAGGTCCACCTCACACCAAAGAGGTCGGACAAGTTGGAGGTCCACCTCACACCAAAGAGGCCGGACATGTTGAAGGTCCACCTCACACCAAAGAGGTCGGACGCGTTGAAGGTCCACCTCACACCAAAGAGGTCGGACAAGTTGAAGGTCCACCTCACACCAAAGAGGTCGGACAAGTTGAAGGTCAACCTCACACCAAAGAGGTCGGACAAGTCGAAGGTCTACCTCACACCAAAGAGGTCGGACAAGTCGAAGGTCAACCTCACACCAAAGAGGTCGGACAAGTCGAAGGTCAACCTCACACCAAAGAGGTCGGACAAGTCGAACGTCTCACACCAAAGAGGTTGAACGAGTTGAACGTCCACCTCACACCCCTGAGAGACATGTTCATGGAGGATTCGCAGGAGGAAGGATCTCTAAATCATCCCGCAAAGGATACCTCAAAGAGGTATATTAAGGAAGGGAGAGAGGTTTGAATAGGACTACGGGGTGCAAACAAGCCTTCCGGGATTTTGAAAATTCTTGGGGCAACCACCCATTCTTACCCAACCAAGGGAAAGTGAAAAGCTCATATTATACCTCGTAGTGGGAAAGTCAGGCAATAGCCTCAGCACTAGTCAGAGAAGATGAAAGTGGGCAATAACCCGTCTACTTCATCAGCAAAGCTCTACAAGGGACCGAACTAAACCATCAACAGATAGAAAAAGTTTGCCTACACCCTCATACTCACCTCTCGATGACTCCACCCATACTTTCAAGCTCACACTATCAGAGTTCGGACCAAACCAGCCCATAAAAGACATCCTACAGAAAACAAACTTAGCTGGAAAAATCCTACAGAGGACAGCTCGGATAATTCGGGGGACCCTGGACAAAACCAGAAAACATCTTGGACAATTCGGGGAACCCTAGACAAAAACAGAAAACAACTCGGACAACTCGGGAACATGAAGTCCGACACATACCTCAGGAGCAGCATGCCCATGCACTTTCAAAACCAGCCAGCACCAACAGCTCGGACAATTCGGGGATATGAGGTCCGACACATACCTCGGGAGCAGAATGCCCGAGCTGATGCATTTTCAAAACTAGCCAACACCAAACTAGGGGGCAATAACAGAAGCCTCATCCAGGCTACATCACAAGACCACAACAAGTCAATCTCAGGGATGTACTCAGGGTCAGCCACAGTAACACGCATTAAAAAACTATGGAATCCAGCCAATTAGACATGCCGTCCGGGATCTTAGTATACATCTCAAAGACATAGGTCAACTATGGGGTTACTACCAAACAACTCGGGCAACAACTCGAACAATAACAGCAAAATATCAGGTGTCAGATACAACAGTAAAAGGGAAACCCCTGGACTCACACGAAGGTCCAGGGGCACCCTTTGGAGGCAACAACGGAGCAAAAACCCAAATACAAAGTCAAAGCTTTACATCAAAAAGCATGCCAACTTCCACATTGCCCTACCAGAGGAGCTCATCAGTGTAACATCACCTTGGTCGTTCGCAAAGAGGGGACTCGACCTCCTCGGACTATTTCCCCAAGGATTGGGACAAGTCAAGTTCCTCATTGTAGGGGTGTTCATAAAATGGATTGAGGCAGAGCCCCTAGCTAGTGCCACTGCTCAAAGAAGTCAGAAATTCTTGTACAGAAACATTATTACAAGCACCAATTCACATCCGTAGAACACCCACAAGCCAATGGACAAGCAGAAGCTGCCAACAAAGTCATACTAGCTAGGTTAAAACGGAGACTACAGGACGTAAAGTGAGCTTGGGCTGAAGAGCTCCCACAAGTCCTATGGGCATATCGGACAACTCCACACTTCACCACGGGGGAATCACCCTTCCCATTGATTTATGGAATGGAGGCAATGATCCCAGTAGAGATCAAAGAAGGATCTCCCAAAATGATCTTCTACAATGAAGAGGTCAACTCTCAAATCCAAAGGAAAGAACTCGACCTACTTCCAAGAGTCCGAGAGAGAGCTCCGATCAAGGAAGAGGCGTTAAAACATCGAATGGCCTCAAGATACAATCAGAAGGTAGTACAGCGAAGCTTTGCCAACAACAACCTCATCCTAATCCGAAATGATATCAGAACAACTCGACCTGGAGAAGGAAAGCTAGCAGCTAACTGAAAAGGACCATACCAAGTTGTTTAGAAGAACTGGGGAAAGGTTGCTACAGACTATCCGAACTCGAAGGCAAGAGCTACCAAGGTCATGGCATGCCTGCAATCTAAAAAGGGCACCAGGCCGAGATCCAAAAAGATTGCCCGACCTAGAAAGGTAAGTACTAACATGTACACACTCTTATCTTTATATTATTGTTTAAAAGATTACAGATTCCCTAAAAAATTTCCTACCAAGACGCCCGACTACGGCAGGTCGGCAAGGTGAAACACCAAAATCACCCCCCGATCACGACAAAGTCGGCAAGATAAAAACCAAACTCATCGTCCGATTACAAAGCGACAAGTCGGCAAGGTGAAAATCAACTTCACCGCCCGACCACGATGAAAACCGAATTCATCATTTGATGTTGACAAAGTGAAAACAAAATTCACTGCTATACCAAGACACATTAATCTGAAATGCAAATTTCACTGCCGGATCACGACAAGGTCGGCGGGGTGAAAACCAAATTCACCGCCCGATCATGACAAAAGTCGGCAAAGATGAAACCAGAATTCATCACCCAATTTTGACAAGGTCGGCAAAAAAGTGAAAGCAGAGTTCATCGCCCGATTATAAAGCAACAGATCGGCAGAAAGTGAAAAACAATTTCACTGCACGATCACGATAAAGACAACCGTCTGATAAAGGTGAAAACGCGATTCACCCAAAGGACGATCTAGAGATGACAACCACTTTCTACAAATCGGCAAAGATGAACACAGAATAATGTAAGAAGTTATCGAAAGTGATCTAAAAAATAACCTGACGAGGTCTTACGGATCGCTAAAATAATAACTTAAGGACTGGTCGAACGTTAAGAAGTCGAACCAAGTCAACCCAAGTTATAAGTAAACCCTGAAAAGAGGTCTGGCCAACCCTATTAAAGAGGATTACTTTAACTTAGAAGGGCCTGACATAACAAAGTCAGCCTAAAACAAAAAGTTATACAAGTAGTCCCTGAAAGAGATCTGACAAAGATCCAAGAAAGAGGACTACAAAAAATAACTTAAAGGAGACCGACATAACCAAGTCAGACTCCTACCACTAAAAAGTTATACAAGTAGTCCCTAAAAGAGATCTGACAAAGATCCAAGAAAGAGGACTACAAAAAATAACTTAAAGGAGACCGACATAACCAAGTCGGATTCCTACCACTAAAAAGTTATCAAAGTAATCCCTAAAAGAGACCTGAACAAAGGTCCAAGAAAGAGGATTACAGATATAACTAAGGAGATCCCGACATGACAAAGTCGGCCCAAACGACAAAAGAGTTATAAAAGTAATCCCTGAAAGAGACCTGAACAAAGTCCAAGAAAGAGGATTACATAAATAACTTAGGAGAGCCCCGACAAGAAGAAGTCGGACCAACAAAAGCTACAGCTTGGACCGACAAGAGAAAGTCGGACCAACAAAAGCTAAAAGAAGGGTCGACAGAAGAAGTCGGACCAATGATAGCTACAGCTTGGACCGACAAGAAGAAATCGGACCAACGAAAGCTACAGCTTGGACCGACAAGAAGAAGTCGGACCAACGAAAGCTACAGCTCGGACCGACAAAAAGAAGTCGGACCAACGAAAAACGTGCGCTAAAACGGACATAGCTCTGCCCAAAAAGTCACGGCTTCATGACAAAGCTATCAAAATTGTTCAGAATGACTAAAAAGTGTTCTATGAGAACACTAAAAAGTCGTCGAACAAGTTAGCCCCAAGAACCACCTCGACCAAACAGAAAGTGGACAAAACCAGAAGTGATCAAGAGAGGTCAGACAACAAAGTACCGACACTCTACAAAGATCCACAAAAAGGACAAAGACATCTCGCAAACGGCCAGACGAAGGCCAGGAATGCTTTGCTAAAAGGTACGAAGTCTTGAAAAAAGACACTACTTAAAAGACAAAAGCACAAATCAAAATGGCGCTGAAAAGTCATCCAAACAGACTATAAAAAGGTTCCCTATCGGAACACTACCTAAAAAGTTATTGGATTATGACTAAAAAGCACGAGCAGTGAAGACAAACAAGTCAAAAGAAGGCTGAAAAGTCCCCTCAACAAACTAAAAGGGGCAATACCAGACTCGCACAAGGAGAAACTACTCAAAGATCGACCAAAGTCAGGATGCTTGAGCACGACTTCCCCGAAGAGATCGAAACTCTGAAAGCACGGTCTCACGGAAAAAGTCCGAACTCAAGCAGGGGCAAAGTCATACAGGTCGACGTCAGCTAAAGAAGAGGCACAAGTACGACTTCAAAAAAGAACAAGCCAAAAGGTTGGGAAACAACTTAAGGCTCAAATGCGCTTAGCCAAAAAGGATACAACTCCACTCAAAGAAGGCACAATCTCAAACAGGGCTACGAACATCATCCAAGACTAAAAAAAGGTTCTATATAAAGAACACTAAAAAGTCATTGGACAAATCACCAAAAGCCCGGATATCAAGCCGCAAGGATAACTTCGCCAAAGCAGAGGGTTGTCAACACAAACTTAAAGCAAGGCGTGATCCAGAAGAAAAGGGTAGAAAACCCACACTACCACTCAAAAGAGGTTGGACTGTGAAGTACCAAACCTCTAGAAAATCTACAAAGATTACAAAGCAATGAAGAAACAAGCCAGACAGATGCTTGAGCACGACTTCCAAAGAGATCGAAGCTCTGAAAAGCATGATCTCATGGAAAGATCGAACTCAAGCAGCGGCACTGTTCATACCCTGGGTCAAGCTGTCCGACCCGGGATGTTTAGCGACAAGCCGACCGACCTCTTCAGGTCAGACTATCCGACCTCTTCTCAAGGAGCTCGGCCAAATGCCCGACCTCTTCTCAAAGAGCTCGGCCAAACTCGCCAAAGGAGCCCAAAGCAGGCCCAAAACGAAAGAACACAGCCCAATCTAAAGGCAGCTAAAGCCCAGAAAGATAAAGGCGGTTCCCTTGAAGATAAGATGACCTCACTTAAAGATAAGATAAAGATAAGATAAGATAACTAACTTATCTTATCCACAGGAGGCCACATCTCACCATTATAAATACACTGGAGCACCCAGGTATAACTCATACTCTGATTCTACTCAATACCTGTTTAATACCCATGCTAACTTAAGCATCGGAGTCTCTTGCAGGTACCCCCCACCCTCCGGTGACGAAGGATCAGCAGCGCAGCCAGTCCAACAAGTCGGACACGACAGCTCCGGCTGTCTCCCACCAGCCGGACACGTTAGCACCAACCAGTACAGAAGATCTCGTCCGAGATCAACCCCCAGTTTCAGGTAACTCTCGGAACAGGCTCCATTACTGATGAGCGGATAATTTGTACGCTTTTTGGCATTGTTTTTAGTATGTTTTTAGTATGTTTTAGTTAGTTTTTAGTATATTTTTATTAGTTTTTAGTTAAAATTTACTTTTCTGGACTTTACTATGAGTTTGTGTGTTTTTCTGTGATTTCAGGTATTTTCTGGCTGAAATTAAGGGACCTGAGCAAAAATCTGATTCAGAGACTGAAAAGGACTGCAGATGCTGTTGGATTCTGACCTCCCTGTACTCGAAGTGGATTTTCTGGAGCTACAGAAACCCAATTGGCGCGCTCTCAACGGCGTTGGAAAGTAGACATTCTGGGCTTTCCAGCAATATATAATAGTCTATACATTGTCCGAGATTTGATGGCCCAAACCGGCGTTTCAAATCAGCTCAAAACTGCACGACGTTAAACGCCGGAACTGGCACAAGAATGGGAGTTAAACGCCCAAACTGGCACAAAAGCTGGCGTTTAACTCCAAGAAAAGTCTCTACACATATAAACTTCAATGCTCAGCCCAAGCACACACCAAGTGGGCCCGGAAGTAGATTTTTATGTCATTTACTCCTCTTTGTAAACCCTAGGCTACTAGTTCTCTACAAATAGGACCTTTTGCTATTGTATTTTCATCTTTGGATCTTTAGATCTTTGAATCTTTTGATCACGTTTTGGGGGCTGGCCTCACGGCCATGCCTAGACCTTGTTCTTATGTATTTTCAATGGTGGAGTTTCTACACACCATAGATTAAGGTGTGGAGCTCTGCTGTACCTCGAGTATTAATGCAATTACTATTGTTCTTCTATTCAATTCAGCTTGTTCTTATTCTAAGATATTCATTCGTACCCAAGAACATGATGAATGTGATGATTATGTGACGCTCATCATCATTCTCACTTATGAATGAGTGCCTGACAACCACCTCCGTTCTACAAGCAAACAAGGCTTGAATGTTTATCTCTTGGATCCCTTAATCGGAATCTTCGTGGTATAAGCTAGAATTGATGGCGGCATTCAAGAGAATATGGAAGGTCTAAACCTTGTCTGTGGTATTCTGAATAGGATTCAATGATTGAATGACTGTGACTAGCTTCAAACTCCTGAAGGCTGGGCGTTAGTGATAGACGCAAAAGAATCAATGGATTCTATTCCAACCTGATTGAGAACCGACAGATGATTAGCCGTGCCGTGACAGGGTGCGTTGAACATTTTCACTAAGAGGACGGGATTATAGCCACTGACAACGGTGATGCCCAACATACAGCTTGCCATGGAAATGAGTAAGAAGGATTGGATGAAGACAGTAGGAAAGCAGAGAGACGGAAGGGACAAAGCATCTCCATTCGCTTATCTGAAATTCTCACCAATGAAATACACAAGTATCTCTATCTTTATGCTTTATTCATATATCATCCATAACCATTTGAATCTGCCTGACTAAGATTTACAAGGTGACCATAGCTTGCTTCATACCAACAATCTCCGTGGGATCGATGGTGCGCGAAATTGTGATCACTACAACTTCGCACAACTAACCAGCAAGTGCACTGGGTCGTCCAAGTAATACCTTACGTGAGTAAGGGTCGATCCCACGGAGACTGTTGGTATGAAGCAAGCTATGGTCATATTGTAAATCTCAGTCAGGCAGACTCAAATGGGTATAGTGATGAACGAATAAAGCATAAAGATAAAGATAGAGATACTTATGTATATCATTGGTGTAAGAGCTTCAGACAAGCGTATGAAGATGCCTTCCCTTCCGTCTCTCAGCTTTCCTATTGTCTTCATCCAATCCTTCTTACTCCTTTCCATGGCAAGCTCGTGTAGGGTTTCACCGTTGTCAATGGCTACCTCCCATCCGCGTAGTGAAAGCTAATGCACGCACTCTGTCACAGTACTGCCAATCACCGGTTTGGTTCCCTCCCCTACCGGAATAGAATCCCTCTTTTGCGTCTGTCACTAACGCCCAGTAGGTTACAGGTTTGAAGCACGTCACAGTCATTCAGTCATTGAATCCTACTCAGAATACCACAGACAAGGTTTAGACCTTCCGGATTCTCTTGAATGCCGCCATCAGGTCCTGCCTGTACCACGAAGATTCCGATTAAAGAATCCAAGAGATATTCACTAAGCCTCATATGCTTGTAGAACAAGAGTGGTTGTCAGTCACCTTGTTCATAGGTGAGAATGATGATGAGTGTCAATCATCACCTTCATCAAGTTTGAAGAACAAGTGATATCTTGGAACAAGAACAAGCGGAGTTGAATGGAAGAACAATAGTAATTGCATTAATACTCGAGGTACAGCAGAGCTCCACACCTTAATCTATGGTGTGTAGAAACTCCACCGTTGAAAATACATAAGTGATAGTGTGATCATTGGTTTCGGCCCCAAAGAGGGAACCAGAAGAACCAAGATCTGATCTAAGAACTAGATGTCCAAAGATGAAAATACAATAGTAAAAGGTTCTATATATAGAAAACTAGTAGCCTAAGGTGTACAAAGGTGAGTAAATGACATAAAAATCCACTTCCGGGCCCACTTGGTGTGTGCTTGGGCTGAGCAATGAAGTAATTTTCGTGTAGAGACTCTTCTTGGCGTTTAACTCCCATTTTGGTGCCAGTTTGGGCGTTTAACTCCCATTTAGGTGCCAGTTCCGGCGTTTAACGCTGGGATTTCTGTAGGTGACTTTGAACACCGGTTTGGGCCATCAAATCTTGGGCAAAGTATGGACTATTATATATTGCTGGAAAGCCCAGGATGTCTACTTTCCAACGCCGTTGAGAGCGCGCCAATTGGGCTTCTGTAGCTCCAGAAAATCCACTTCGAGTGCAGGGAGGTCAGAATCCAACAGCATCTGCAGTCCTTTTTAGTCTCTGAATCAGATTTTTGCTCAGATCCCTCAATTTCAGCCAGAAAATACCTGAAATCACAGAAAAATACACAAACTCATAGTAAAGTCCAGAAAAGTGAATTTTAACTAAAAACTAATAAAAATATAATAAAAACTCAACTAAAACTACCAAAAACATACTAAAAACAATGCCAAAAAGCGTACAAATTATCCGCTCATCAATCGACCCTTACTCGCGTAAGGTTTATTACTTGGACGACCCAGTGCACTTGCTGGTTAGTTGTGCGAAGTTGTGAAATTATGTTTAGACCATGGTATTGAGCACCAAGTCTTTGGAGCCATTACCAGGGACTGTTTGAGTTGTGAAAAGAATGAATCACAATTTCGTGCACCAAGTTTTTGGCGCCGTTGCCGAGGATTGTTGAGTTTGGACAACTGACGGTTCATCTTGTTGCTTAGATTAGGTATTTTTTTTCAGAATTCTTAAGAATGAATTCTAGTGTTTCAAGGTGATGTTATTATCATCACCAAAGCTGATTGATTCTCATCAATTTAGCTCTTGAATGTAATGTCCTGCTGAAGCTTGGCTAGCCATGTCTAATTCCTTTAGACTAAAGCTTTAGACTAACATTGCATGATTCCTGGAATTCTCATTAAGAATTTTGATATCTTTATTTTCTTCTTCCACTTAATTTTCGAAAAATCCAAAAAAAAATTTACAAAATCATAAAAACCAAAAAATTTTATGTTTCTTGTTTGAGTCTAGTGTCTCATTTTAAGTTTGGTGTCAATTGCATGTTTCTGTTCTTCTTGCATTCATTCATGTGCCTTAAGTGATCTTCAAGATGTTCTTGATGATTTCCTTGCTCTGATCTTTAAATTCTCTTGTCTTGAGTATTTTTGTTGTTTGTCATATGCATTCTCATTTTGTTAATGTCAATGGTATACAAACTGCTAAGTTTGGTGTCTTGCATGCATTGTTATTTGATTTTAGTTACATTTTGATTATTAAAAATCCAAAAATTTTTTTAATTTGTGTCTTTTCAAGTCAATAATACTGAGAATTGAAGATTCAGAACATACAGCAGAGGAATTACACAAAAAAAGCTGGGCGTTCAAAACGCCCAGTAAGGAAGGCAAACTGGCGTTTAAACGCCAGCCAGGGTGCCTGGCTGGGCGTTTAACGCCCAAAAGGGTAGAGCTTTGGGCGTTAAACACCAGAATGTGCACCATTCTGGGCATTTAACACCAGGATGGCACAAGAGGGAAGATTTTGTTTTTAATGCAAATTTTTTTCAAGTTTTCAAAATTTTTCAAAATCAAATCTTTTTCAAATCATATCTTTTCAATAAAATCTTTTTCAAAATCAATTTCTTTCCATTTTCAGAGATACTTGCTAACAATTAATGATTTGATTCAACATTTCAAGTATGTTGCCTTTTCTGTTGAGAAATGTTTAATGTCTGAATCATATCTTTTCTTGTTAGCCAAATCATTAATTTTTAAAATCAAATTTTTTTAAATTGTTTTGCAAATCATATATTCTCAATCACATCTTTTTAAAACCATAACTTTTCAATCATATCTTTTTAATCACATCTTTTTCAAAATAGTTTTCAATCACATCTTTTTTATTTCTAATTTCAAAATCTTTTTAAAAAATCACTTGATTTCTTCTCCACTCTTGGTTTTCAAAAATCAATAATTTTTTTTAAATGTTTTTAAAATCTTTTACTTAATTTTCGAAAATTTCTTCCCCTCTTCTCACATCCTTCTATTTATGGACTAACACTCCTCCTTAATGCACAATTCGAACTCCATCTTTCTTTGATAAGTTCGAATTCTTCTACCTCCCCTTCTATTTTTCTTTTCCTCTGACACCTCAAGGAATCTCTATACTGTGACATAGAGGATTCCATATTTTCTTGTTCTCTTCTCTTTCATATGAGCAGGAGCAAAGACAAAAGCATTCTTGTTGAGGCTGATCCTGAACCTGAAAGGACCTTGAAGCGAAAACTAAGAAAAGCTAAGGCACAACTCTCTGTAGAGGACCTAACAGAAATCTTTAAAGAAGAAGAACCCATGGCAGCCGAAAACAACAACAATGCCAACAATGCAAGGAAGGTGCTGGGTGACTTTACTGCACCTACTCCCGACTTCTATGGGAGAAGCATCTCTATCCCTGCCATTGGAGCAAACAACTTTGAGCTTAAGCCTCAATTAGTTTCTCTAATGCAACAGAATTGCAAGTTCCATGGACTTCCATTAGAAGATTCTCATCAGTTTTTAGCTGAATTCTTGCAAATCTGTGACACTGTCAAGACTAATGGGGTTGACCCTGAGGTCTACAGACTTATGCTATTCCCTTTTGCTGTAAGAGACAGAGCTAGGATATGGTTGGACTCACAACCTAAAGAAAGCCTGAACTCTTGGAAAAAGCTAGTCAATGCCTTCTTGGCAAAGTTCTTTCCACCTCAAAAATTGAGTAAGCTTAGAGTGGAAGTCCAAACCTTCAGACAGAAGGAAGGTGAATCCCTCTATGAAGCTTGGAAAAGATACAAACAATTGATCAGAAAGTGTCCCTCTGACATGCTTTCTGAATGGAGCATCATAGGTATTTTCTATGATGGTCTGTCTGAACTGTCCAAGATGTTTTTGGATAGCTCTGCTGGAGGATCTCTTCATCTAAAGAAGACGCCTACAAAAGCTCAAGAGCTCATTGAAATGGTTGCAAATAACCAATTCATGTACACTTCTGAAAGGAATCCTGTGAACAATGGGACGAATCAGAAGAAAGGAGTTCTTGAGATTGACACTCTGAATGCCATATTGGCTCAGAACAAAATATTGACTCAGCAAGTCAATTTGATTTCTCAAAGTCTGTCTGGAATGCAAGCTGCACCAGGCAGTACTAAGGATGCTTCATCTGAAGAAGAAGCTTATGATCTTGAGAACCCTTCAATGGAAGAGGTGAATTACATGGGAGAACCCTATGGAAACACCTATAATTCTTCATGGAGAAATCATCCAAATCTCTCATGGAAGGATCAACAGAGACCTCAACAAGGTTTTAACAATAATAATGGTGGAAGAAACAGGTTTAGCACTGGCAAGCCTTTTCCATCATCTTCTCAGCAACAGACAGAGAGTTCTAAGCAGAGCCACTCTAACTTAGCAACAATGGTCTCTGATCTAATCAAAACCACTCAAAGTTTCATGACTGAAACAAGGTCCTCCATTAGGAATTTGGAGGCACAAGTGGGTCAGCTGAGTAAGAAAATTACTGAACTCTCTCCTAGTACTCTTCCAAGCAATACAGAAGAGAATCCAAAAGGAGAGTATAAGGCCATCAACATGGCCGAATTTGGAGAGGAGGAAGAGGCAGTGAACGCCACTGAGGAAGACCTCAATGGACGTCCACTGGCCTCCAATGAGTTCCCTAATGAGGAACCATGGGAATCTGAGGCTCACACTGAGACCATAGAGATTTCATTGGATTTACTTCTGCCTTTCATGAGCTCTGATGAGTATTCTTCCTCTGAAGAGGATGAGTATGTCACTGAAGAGCATTTTGAAAAAGGAAAAAGATTAAAAATTTGAAATTAAAAAATTGTCTCTATGTTCCTGCACTATCATCAAAATTATTGTTTGTTAGCCAAGTAACAAAAGAACTAAATTGTGTTGTACTCATGTACTCTACCTTTTGTCTTTTGCAGGACATTCTTACGAAGGAGATCATTGGGCGTGGTACTTAGCGAGAAGGCCTTTACTACATTGATGAAGTAGCACACCAGGGTCAAGGCGTCTCGGACATCCTTCATTTGGGTACCTCAAATTTCTATTTCCTAGTCTTTTTACAAGTAGTACTGAACCCCTCAAATGCGAAACTTGTATTTGTGTAAAAAATCATAGAGTTTCTTTTCCTCCAACCAACACTAGAGTCAATTCTAGTATTTCTCTAATACACACTGATCTACGGGGCCCAACCCCTATTTCCCATAATAATTTTCAATATTTTGTGTTATTTGTGGATGATTTCTCTCGCATGACTTGGGTATATTTTTTAAAACACAAATATGAAGTATCTGATAAGTTCTTTGCTTTCTACCAAATGATTCAAACTCAATTCAACAAGAAAATCCAAGTACTTCACTCTGATAATGGTGGGGAATTTATAAATCAATCAATGCACGATTTTTTTAATGAAAAATAGTCTTATCCATCAAACTTCCTGCCTAAATACACCCCAACAAAATGGTGTGGCTGAGCGGTGAAATCGTAAGTTACTTGAGATGACCCGAGCCATGCTTTTTGATGCACAAGTTCTAAAAACTTTTTGGCCTGAAGCTATAGCGACCTCTACCTACTTACTAAATCGCCTACCTACCCAAGTTCTCCACCATAAAATACCCTTACAAATCTTGGCTACTCAGACTGCAATCCCGCCTATTCTAACCTTACCACCTCGAGTATTTGGATAGATGTTCCATCTTTGTTCATATCCCCAAAGTCAATAGAACCAAACTTGATCCTTGTGCAGAAAAATGTGTTTTTGTTGGGTTTGTTACACACCAAAAGGGGTATAGGTGCTACAATCCAGTCACTCGTCGTATTCATGTGACCATGGATTGTGATTTTTTAGAATCAGAATTTTACTTCAGCCGCCAACATGGCATTCAGGGAGAGAACAATAATGAACCACCAAGTTGGCTAAATAACCTTTGCTGCCCAGAAACTATTCAAACAGAGCAAGTAGATGGAGCCACCGAGCATACTTCACTCAACGTAGAAAACAACTCGGAACATACAATTAGTGAGAGTCCTTTTGAGAATGTCAAACAAGAGGTAAGTAATTGTCAATCTGATAATTTACTCCCTTTTTTAATGAGACCACTAACAATAACAGTATAGCACTGGAACATGAAGAACTAGAGCCCAATACCTTTATTCTTCCTCCAAGAAGAAACAGAGGGATGCCTCCTGATCAGTACTCACCAGAACATGTTCTCCGTAACTCAAGATACCCGATAAGAGTGGCTACAGAAGGAATAGTAGATGTTGCAAAGGCTTTTTCCACCAGAATCTTAACAGAAGACATTCCAAGAACTATCCGAGAAGTCAATGAGAAAGCTGAATGGCGAAAAGCTATGAATACAGAAATGGAAGCTCTAGAGAAGAATGGAACTTAGGAGAAGTGTATGCTACCGACAGGAAAAAAGCCAGTCGGGTACAAATGGGTTTTCACCAATAAACACAAGGCAGATGGCACTATTGAACGGTACAAGGCAAGGTTAGTGGCCAAAGGTTATACACAGACCTATGGTATCGACTACACTGAAACTTTTTCACCGGTTGCAAAGATTAATACTATCAGGGTGTTGTTTTCAATAACAGCAAATGAAGATTGGCCACTCCATCAATTTGACATCAAAAATGCTTTCTTGCATAGAGAGTTGAAAGAAGAAGTGTACATGGAAGCTCCTCCAGGTTTCTCAACGGGATTTAGAAAACATGAAGTTTGTCGATTGAAGAAGGCTTTTTATGGGTTTAAACAATCTTCACGTGCCTGGTTTGGAAGATTTACAGATGCCATGAAAAGGTATGGGTACAAGCAAAGTAACTCTGATCATACCCTTTTTTTTAAGAAAAAGGGGAGATTTAATCACTTGCCTAATAATCTACGTGGATGATATGATCATAACGGGAAGTGATGCTGAAAAAATTGAAAAATTGAGAAAGAAGCTATTTACAGAATTCGAAATGAAGGATTTGGGAAGACTAAAATATTTCTTAGGAATAGAGGTTCTACGATCCAACAAAGGAATCTTTATCTCCCAAAGAAAGTACATTTTGGACCTTCTGGCAGAAACAGAAATGGTGGATTACAAACTAATAGATACGCCCATGCAAGTTAATCACAAGTTGAAGATAGTAGAAGGTGCCAACCTAGCAAATAAGGAAAGGTACCAGCGACTAGTTGGAAAACTAATTTACTTATCACATATTCGGCTTGACATAACTTATGCTGTGGGAATAGTAAGTCAGTTTATGCATAAGCCACAAGAAGATCATATGAAAGTTGCCATGAGGATAGTTCGATATTTGAAGGGAGCTCCAGGAAGTGGAATCATTTTCAAAAGGAATGGCCATTTGAAGGTTGAGGCATACACTGACGCAGATTGGGCGGGCAACCCAAATCATAGAAGATCAACAGCGGTTACTTTACACTTGTTGGAGGCAACTGGTAACTTGGAAAAGCAAAAAGTAGAAAGTTGTAACTCTTTCAAGCGCAGAAGCAGAATTTCAAGAGATCATTAAAGGCATAACTGAAGTATTGTGGATAAGAAAATTGATGACTGAGATTGAGTTTCTACCACAATTGGCAAGCCAGTTGAAATGTGACAATAAAGCCGCAATCAACATTTCAGAGAATCCTGTACAACATGACAGAACAAAACATGTTGAGGTGGATCGACACTTTATCAAAGAAAAAATTGAGAATGACATTATTGAACTTCTATTTGTGAGATCAAAATATCAGTTGGCTGATATTCTTACTAAAGCAGTTTCAAGACAAGCCCTTACTAAAGTTCTAACCAAATGAGTATTGGTGATCCTACCACTCACCTTGAAGGGGAGTATTAGAATATCATAATTAGGAAACAAAATCAGAAAAATATCAAAGAGAATTAGAAAAAAATCAATGTAATTTATAAGGATATTATTTCATAACGAGCGTACTCTTAACGTACTCTTAACGTACTCTTTGTACCATGATGATAACAGTAATCACTTCTAGTTCTAATAACATTTGAACAAAAAAAAATTCAGCTCTTTGATGCATACACTGCACCCTGCACCAACGCCAACACCCCCAATCAACACAATAATAAAAACAAGAACACGAGAAAAGGGAGGTGATTGGCGGCAGCACTGGCTAAAATTGACTTCTAGTTTACCACAGCTTCTTTCACGGGCCAAAAAACTAAAGCGGCTATTATCCTATTCTCGTTGAAGAAATTAAACATATGGAGCATGTCGGGCCACTCTGATCGGTACGCAGTCTACATCCTACAAATGATCGCAGAAAAAATGACACATACAAACAACCGCTCCCAACGAGTGGGAGGGGTGGCATTAATTGCAGAAACAAGAGCAATCTGAAATGGTTTATATAGCATCCCTACAAAAGATGAATGCAGACCCAAATTTGCAATCCAGTCATAGGGTCCATAATGTGCTTCTCCCCTTACATGATATGATGTGAAGAACTACAAGCGCAACAAGCCATTGGTACAGATAAAATAATAATAAAATGGAAAGAGTACATAAAGAGTACCCAAAGATAACAAAATTGTGAAAGAATAATGAAAGAAAAAAAGATGAAGAAATTTTATTGATTGTTGATTGATTGAAAATTATAAACTATGAAGGTAAAACTAAGTATACATAGAGCATTGGCCTATGAAACATAAAAGCAAATAAAGATAAAATAAAGATAAAGATAAAGATAAAGATAAAGATAAAGATAAAATAAAGACTAAAATTATGATTGAATCTGTTGGGCTGAATTTGTAGGTCGTGAGACGTCTTTATTGTTGTCATGAGTTAAGGTAGAAGAGTGGTTTAATAAATAAGAATGCTCTCCGTTAGAATATTTTTTGCAAACAAATAGTAATTAATTAGCATTTGAAACTGTCTATAACATAGAGTAACAATTGCTGCCTGATGAGCGGATAATTTGTATGCTTTTTGGCATTGTTTTTAGTATGTTTTTAGTATGATTTAGTTAGTTTTTAGTATATTTTTATTAGTTTTTAATTAAAATTCACTTTTCTGGACTTTACTATGAGTTTGTGTGTTTTTCTGTGATTTCAGGTATTTTCTGACTGAAATTGAGGGTCCTGAGCAAAAATCTGATCCAGAGACCAAAAAGGACTGCTGATGCTGTTGGATTCTGACCTCCCTGCACTCGAAGTGGATTTTCTGGAGCTACAGAAGCCCAATTGGCGCGCTCTCAATGGCGTTGGAAAGTAGACATCCTGGGCTTTCCAGCAATATATGATAGTCCATACTTTGCCCAAGATTTTATGGCCCAAATTGGCGTAGCAATTCGGCCTCAGAAATTCCAGCGTTAAACGCCGGAACTGGCATAAAACTTGGAGTTAAACGCCCAAACTGGCATGGAAGCTGGCGTTTAACTCCAGAAAAGGTCTCTACACGAAAATGCTTCATTGCTCAGCCCAAGCACACACCAAGTGGGCCCGGAAGTGGATTTTTCTGTCATTTACTCATTTCTGTAAACCTTAGGATACTAGTTTACTATTAATAGGACCTTTTGACATTGTATCAGTACCTCATGATACTTTACACGTTTCTTTGTGTACTTTCCACGGCATGAGTCTCTAAACCCCATGGTTGGGGGTGAGGAGCTCTGCTGTGTCTTGATGGATTAATGCATTTACTGCTGTTTTTTATTCAATCATGCTTGCTTCCATTCTAAGATAATACTTGTTCTTAATCCGGATGAATGTGATGATCCGTGACAATCATCATCATTCTCAACTATGAACGTGTGCCTGACAACCACCTCCGTTCTACCTTAGATTGAGTAGTTATCTCTTGGATTCTTTAATTGGAATCTTCGTGGTATAAGCTAGAACTGATGGCGGCATTCAAGAGAATCCGGAAGGTCTAAACCTTGTCTGTGGTATTCTGAGTAGGATTCAATGACTGAATGACTGTGACGTGCTTCAAACTCCTAGCAGGCTGGGCGTTAGTGACAGACGCAAAAGTATCGATGGATATTATTCAGGCCTGACCGAGAACCGACAGCTGAATTCCGCTATGCTGTGACAGAGCATATGCAATCGCTTTCACTGAGAGGATGGGAGGTAGCCATTGACAACGGTGAAACCCTACATACAGCTTGCCATGGAAGGAGCTTTGCGTGCTTGAAGAAGGAGACAGTAGAAAAGCAGAGATTCAGAAGATGGAGCATCTCCAAACCCCAACCTATTCTCCATTACTGCAATACAAGTAACCATTTCATGTTCTTTTGCTTTTCACAATCAATCCTGATAATTTCTGATATCCTGACTAAGATCTACAAGATAACCATAGCTTGCTTCAAGCCGACAATCTCCGTGGGATCGACCCTTGCTCACGCAAGGTATTACTTGGACGACCCAGTGCACTTGCTGGTTAGTTGTGCGGGATTGCAAAAGTGTGATTGCAATTTCGTGCACCAAGTTTTTGGCGCCGTTGCCGGGGATTGTTCGAGTTTGGACAACTGACGGCTTATCTTGTTGCTTAGATTAGGACTGTTTTATTTTTGTTGGTTTAGAGTCTTTTAGTTGAGTCTAGTTTCATATTCTAAGTTTGGTGTCAATTGCATACTTTTGTTTTTCTTTTAATTTTCGATTTTTGCATGTTCTTAGTCCCTTTTTGATTTATAAAAATTCTAAGTTTGGTGTCCTCTTTGTGTTTTTCCCTTAAAAATTTTCGAAAACTGTGTGTTTGATTTTCTAAAAATTTTAAGTTTGGTGTCTTTTTCTGTTTTTCTCTTTCCTCTTTTCAAAATCAAATCTTTTTCATAGAAATTTTTCAATCATATCTTTCTAATTGCTATTTTCAAAATCTTTTTAATTAACTCATTGATTCAGTTTTCAAATTGCTTTGATCTTATTTTCTTTTTGATTTTCGAATTTTCATTTTAATTTTATTTTGTTTTATTCTATTTTTTTCGTAAATTCAAAAAAAAAAAAAACAAAACAAAATTTATCTGTTTGCAATCATAGTCATTTCCCTTTTGTCCATTATGGACATAAGTGGGATTGATCAGTCCAAAAGGACTCTGGGGTCATATGCTAACCCCATTACAGCTGCATATGGGAGTAGCATCTGCACACCTCCCATCAAAGCAAGCAGCTTTGAGCTAAATCCTCAACTCATTATCATAGTGCAGCAAAATTGCCAGTATTCCGGTCTTCCACAGGAAGAACCTACTGAGTTTCTGGCACATTTCTTACAAATTGCTGACACAGTATATGATAAAGAGGTGGATCAGGATGTCTAGAGACTATTACTGTTTCCATTTGCTGTAAAAGATCAAGCTAAAAGGTGGTTGAATAACCAACCTACAGCAAGCATAAAGACATGGAAACAGTTATCAGACAAATTCCTGAATCATTTTTACCCTCCAAAGAGGATGACACAGCTAAGGCTGGACATCCAAGGCTTTAAACAAGAGGATAATGAATCCCTTTATAATGCCTGGGAGAGGTATAGAGGTATGCTTAGAAAATGCCCCTCTGAAATGCTTTCAGAATGGGTGCAGTTAGACATCTTCTACTATGGGCTTACAGAAAAAGCTCAGATGTCTTTAGACCACTCAGCTGGTGGATCTATACACATGAGGAAGACAATTGAAGAAGCTCAAGAGCTTATAGACACTGTTGCTAGAAACCAATATTTGTACTCTAGCAATGAGTTCTCTCCAAAAGAGGAAGTCATGGCAGTAGTCACTGACCCTGATCCTCAAGAACAGATAATTGAGCTTAATCAACAATTGCTCCTGATGACAGAACAGTTAGCAGAATTTAAAGAGATGCTCCATGAAACTAAAGTTGCTAACAAGAGCATAGAACTACAGTTGAATCAGGCAAAACAGCAAATATCTAAACAGATAACAGAGGAGTGTCAAGCAGTTCAACTGAGGAGTGGGAAGACACTGAATACCACTGCTCAAAAGAGCAAAAAGCCAAATAGGGAACAATTGACAGAGGATAACCAAACCACTGTTCAAAATCCCTCTGAGGACAGTAAGAGCCCAGAGAGGAATGTTGTTGGCGTTCAAACGCCAGAAAGGGAAGGAAAGTTGGCGTTAAACGCCCATTCCTTGGCCAATTCTGGCGTTCAAACGCTAGAAAAGGAAGAGAAGTTGGCGTTTAACGCCCAAACTTCACCCATTCCTGGCATTCAAACGCCAAGGGAAGATCAGACACCTGAGAGTGCTGACAGTAATCCCTCTAAAAAGGCTTCTTCAACCACTTCTGTAAGGAATAAACCTGCAGCATCTAAGGTTGAAGAATATCAAGCCAAGATGCCTTATCCTCAGAAACTCCGCAAAGCGGAACAGGATAAGCAATTTGCCCGCTTTGCAGACTATTTAAGGACTCTTGAAATAAAGATTCCGTTTGCAGAGGCACTTGAGCAAATACCTTCTTATGCTAAGTTCATGAAAGAGATCTTAAGTCATAAGAAAGATTGGAGAGAAACAGAGAAAGTGTTTCTCACTGAGGAATGCAGTGCAGTCATTCTGAAAAGCTTACCAGAAAAGCTTCAAGATCCTGGAAGCTTTCTGATACCATGCACATTAGAAGGCGCTTGCACCAAGACAGCCCTATGTGATCTTGGAGCAAGCATCAATTTAATACCTGCATCCACTATCAGAAAGCTTGGGTTGACTGGAGAAGTCAAACCAACCAGGATATGCCTCCAACTTGCTGATGGCTCCATTAAACATCCATCAGGCATAATAGAGGACATGATTGTCAAGGTTGGGCCATTTGCCTTTCCAACTGACTTTGTGGTGCTGGAAATGGAGGAGCACAAGAGTGCAACTCTCATTCTAGGAAGACCATTCCTAGCAACTGGACGAACTCTCATTGATGTACAAAAAGGGGAAGTAACCTTGAGAGTCAATGAGGATGAGTTCAAGTTAAATGCTGTAAAAGCTATGCAGCATCCAGACACACCACATGACTGCATGGGCACTGACATTATTGACTCTCTGGTAGAAGAAATCAATATGGCTGAAAGCCTAGAATCAGAGCTTGAAGATATCTTCAAAGATGCTCAACCTGATCAAGAAGAATCAGAGGAGGCAAGGGAATTTTCGAAAATTCCTCAGGAAGAGGATAAGCCTCCTAAGCCTGAACTCAAACCACTACCACCATCCCTGAAATATGCATTCCTGGGAGAGGGTGACACTTTTCCAGTGATTATAAGCTCTGCTTTAAATTCACAGGAAGAGGAAGCACTGATTCAAGTGCTAAGGACACACAAGACAGCTCTTGGGTGGTCCATAAGTGATCTTAAGGGCATTAGCCCAGCTAGATGCATGCATAAGATCCTATTGGAGGATAATGCCAAACCAGTGGTCCAACCACAGAGGAGGCTAAATCCTGCCATGAAGGAGGTGGTGCAGAAAGAGGTCACTAAATTACTAGAGGCTGGGATTATTTATCCTATTTCTGATAGCCCTGGGTGAGCCCTGTCCAAGTTGTTCCCAAAAAGGGAGGCATGACAGTGGTTCATAATGAAAAAAATGAACTGGTTCCTACAAGGACAGTCACAGGGTGGCGCATGTGTATTGACTACAGAAGGCTCAACACAGCCACCAGAAAGGATCATTTTCCTTTACCATTCATAGACCAAATGCTAGAAAGACTAGCTGGTCATGATTACTACTGCTTTTTGGATGGCTATTCAGGCTACAACCAAATTGCAGTAGATCCTCAGGACCAAGAGAAGACAGCATTCACTTGCCCTTCTGGCGTGTTTGCCTACAGAAGGATGCCTTTTGGTCTGTGCAATGCACCTGCAACCTTTCAGAGGTGCATGCTCTCTATCTTCTCAGATATGGTAGAGAAATTTCTGGAAGTCTTCATGGATGACTTTTCAGTATATGGAGACTCATTTAGCTCCTGTCTTAATCACCTAGCACTTGTCTTGAAAAGGTGCCAAGAGACTAACCTGGTTTTAAACTGGGAGAAATGTCACTTTATGGTGACTGAAGGAATTGTCCTTGGGCACAAAATTTCAAACAAGGGAATAGAGGTGGATAAGGCAAAGGTAGAGGTAATTGAAAAATTACCACCACCTACCAATGTTAAGGCAATAAGAAGCTTTCTGGGGCATGCAGGATTCTACAGAAGGTTTATAAAGGATTTTTCGAAAATTGCAAAACCTTTGAGTAACCTGTTAGCTGCTGACACACCATTTGTGTTTGACACACAGTGTCTGCAGGCATTTGAGACCCTGAAAGCTAAGTTGGTCACAGCACCAGTTATCTCTGCACCAGATTGGACATTGCCATTTGAACTAATGTGTGATGCCAGTGACCATGCCATTGGTGCAGTGTTGGGACAGAGGCATAACAAGCTTCTGCACGTCATTTACTATGCCAGCCATGTTCTAAATGACGCACAGAAGAACTACACAACCACAGAAAAAGAGTTACTTGCAGTGGTCTATGCCATTGACAAGTTTAGATCCTATCTAGTGGGATCCAAAGTGGTTGTGTACACTGACCATGCTGCTCTTAAATACTTACTCACAAAGCAGGATTCAAAACCCAGGCTTATAAGATGCGTGTTGCTTCTGCAAGAGTTTGATATAGAAATAAGAGACAGAAAAGGGACAGAGAACCAAGTGGCTGATCATCTGTCCCGAATAGAACCAGTAGCAGGGGCGTCCCTCCCTTCTACTGAGATTTCTGAGACTTTCCCAGATGAGCAACTCTTTGCCATTCAGGAAGCTCCATGGTTTGCAGATATTGCAAATTTTAAAGCTGTAAGGTTCATTCCCAAAGAGTACAGCTACGTGCAGAGAAAGAAATTAATTTCAGATGCCAAGTACTACCTCTGGGATGAACCATATCTCTTTAAGAGATGTGCTGACGGAGTGATCCGCAGATGTGTACCCAGAGAAGAAGCACAAAGGATCCTATGGCACTGCCATGGATCACAGTATGGAGGGCATTTTGGAAGTGAGCGAACAGCCACTAAAGTCCTCCAATGTGGCTTCTACTGGCCTACTCTCTATAAAGATTCCCGAGAGTTTGTGCGTAACTGTGACAGTTGCCAAAGAGCTGGTAACCTGCCTCACGGATATGCCATGCCTCAACAAGGGATATTAGAGATTGAATTGTTTGATGTATGGGGAATTGACTTCATGGGGCCATTCCCACCATCATACTCAAACACCTACATTCTGGTGGCAGTGGACTACGTATCTAAGTGGGTAGAAGCAATTACTACACCCACTAATGATACCAAGACTGTACTGAAATTCCTCCAGAAAAACATCTTCAGTAGGTTTGGTGTTCCCAGAGTACTAATCAGTGATGGGGGCACTCATTTCTGCAATAAACAGCTATACTCTGCTATGGTTAGATATGGAATCAGCCATAAAGTGGCAACTCCGTATCATCCACAGACAAATGGGCAAGCTGAAGTCTCTAACAGAGAGCTAAAAAGAATCCTAGAACGGACTGTGATAGCCCGGAGAAAGGATTGGGCAAAGAGCTTGGATGATGCTCTGTGGGCATACAGAACAGCATTCAAGACTCCTATAGGAACCTCTCCATACCAACTGGTGTATGGGAAGGCCTGTCATTTGCCTGTGGAACTGGAACATAAAGCCTACTGGGCAACCAGATTCCTAAACATGGATGCACAGTTAGCTGGTGAAAAAAGATTGCTCCAGTTAAATGAGCTAGAGGAGTTCAGACTCAATGCCTTTGAAAATGTAAAAATTTATAAGGAAAAGGCAAAGAAATGGCATGACAAGAAGTTGTCAACCAGAGTCTTTGAGTCAGGACAAAAGGTTCTGCTCTTTAACTCTAGGCTCAAATTGTTTCCAGGAAAACTCAAATCCCGGTGGAGGGGTCCGTATGTGATTACAGGAGTCTCACCATATGGGTATGTTAAGCTTCAGGATATTGATTCTGACAAAAAGTTCATTGTTAATGGACAGAGAATCAAGCATTATCTTGAAGGAAATTTTGAGCAGGAATGCTCAAAACTGAGGCTTGAATGATTCTCAGTGAAGGTCCAGCTAAAGACAGTAAAGAAGCGCTTGCTGGGAGGCAACCCAGTCATTAGGAGGTTGTATGAATTGTTCTTACAGAGGCAAGTATCAAAAATGAAGGAATTCACAGAGTTACAGAAGGATTCAGCTCAAAAAGCAGAGAAAATGAGCTTACTGGCGAAAAAACGCCAGTAAGGGGCATTTTGGGCGTTAAACGCCAGAATGGGTACCATTCTGGGCGTTTAACGCCAGTAATGATACCATTTTGGGCGTTAAACGCCAGAATGGGCACCATTCTGGGCGTTTAACGCCAGGTGTGCAGCATCCTGGGCGTTTTGAAAAAACGCCCAGTGATAAAGGATTTCTGGCGTTTAACGCCAGCCAGGGCACCTGGCTGGGCGTTAAACGCCCAAAAGGGGCACCAAGTGGGCGTTAAACGCCAGAATGGGTGCCATTCTAGGCGTTTAACGCCAGAAAGGTGGGGGGACCACAATTTTGTTTTCAAATCAGATTTTTTCAAACTTTCCTTTTCTCACCCATATTTTTCTACAAAAATACATTTCAATCTCCCATCATTCACTTTCAAAATTTCAAATACCCAAAATCACTCTTCAAATCTCTCAAATCAATTCCAAATTTTGTTTAAAAAAAAATCACCTTTTTTTCAATTTCTTTCCATATCTTCTCAAATCTCCTTTCAATTTTTCGAAAAAACTCCCCTCCCCACCTTATAAATTCACGTTGGGTTCCCTCATTCCATCACACCATTCGAATTTCCTCTTCCTCCCCCCCTCTTCTCTCTTCTCTTTTGCTTGAGGACAAGCAAACCTCTAAGTTTGGTGTGCTTTTCCGTGATCACTAAGCCAAGATTTATCAAGATCATGGCTCCTAAGGGAAAACAAACCAATTTAAGAGGAAAGAAGGAGACTAATCCAAAGAATCTTTGGAATCAAGAGAAGTTCTTAACCAAAGAACATGAAGACCATTATCACAAAATAATGGGTCTGAGGTCAGTGATCCCGGAAGTTAAATTTGATCTGAAAGAAGATGAATATCCGGGGATCCAAGAGCAAATTCGAAACAGAGGATGGGAAGTTCTAACCAATCCTGAGATAAAGGTTGGAAGGAACATGGTTCAGGAATTCTACTCAAATCTGTGGCTGACAGATAAGCAGAGAATGACTGGAACCGCTTACCATACCTATAGAACCATGGTCAGAGGGAAAGTTATGTACTTCCATCTGGACAAAATAAGAGAAATCTTCAAGTTGCCTCAACTGCAAGATGATCCTGACTCCTTCAATAGGAGGATGGTGAGAGTAGATAAGGGGTTGGATCAAGTTCTAGAGGACATATGCCTCCCTGGGACTAAGTGGATAACCAATTCAAAGGGTGTCCCAAACCAACTCAAGAGGGGAGACCTCAAACCAATTGCAAGAGGTTCGCTAGACTTTATTGGGCGTTCCATATTGCCCACTAGCAACCGTTCAGAGGTCACCATCAAGAGAGCAGTGATGATTCATTACATTATGCTTGGAAAAGAAGTGGAGGTCCATCATGTGATTGCCTGTGAGATCTACACAATTGCAAATAGGAATTCCACTGTAACCAAATTGGCTTACCCAAGCTTGATCTCCTTGCTCTGTAAAGAGGCTGGGGTGAAGATGGAAGCTGATGAATTCATACCCATTGAACATCCAATCACCAAGAAGTCAATGGAAGGAGCAAGAGAAGCAGGGGCATGAACTCCAAGAGATGAAACGCCAAAAGCTCTCCTCTCAAGCTGAGGGAGCATCCACTTCTCAAAATCAAGGTTGTTGAGTCCCAACTCTGTGAAAACCTCTATCATTAGGAGCCTATTTTTGCGTTTTTGTTTCTTTTGTTTTCTATTCCTATTTTTATTAGTTTCATCTTATATCTATATTTGAGTCTTGTTCTTAATTCATAATTAATAAAATTTATGCCTTAAAGTTATGAATGTCCTATGAATCCATCACCTCTCTTAAATGAAAAATGCTTTAATCACAAAAGAATAAGAAGTACAGGATTTCGAAATTTATCCTTGAATCTAGTTGAATTAGTTTGATGTGGTGACAATACTTTTTGTTTTCTGAATGAATGCTTGAACAGTGCATATGTCTTTTGAATTTGTTGTTTTAAGAATGTTAAAATTGTTGGCTCTTGAAAGAATGATGGAAAAGGAGAACTATTATTGAGGATCTGAAAAATCATCAAAGTGATTCTTGAAGCAAGAAAAAGCAGTGAAAAAAAAAATTTCGAAAAAAAAAAGAAAAAGAAAAAGAAAAAGAAAGAAAAAGAAAAAGAAAGGAATAAAGTTGTGAACCAAGGCAAAAAGAGTGTGCTTAAGAACCCTGGACACCTCTAATTGGGGACTCTAGCAAAGCTGAGTCACAATCTAAAAAGGTTCACCCAATTATGTGTCTGTGGCATGTATGTATCCGGTGGTAATACTGGAAGACAGAGTGCTTTGGGCCACAGCCAAGACTCATACACTAGCTATGTTCAAGAATCATTATACTTAACTAGGAGAATCAATAACACTATCTGAATTCTGAGTTCTCATAGATGCCAATCATTCTGAACTTCAAAGGATAGAGTGAGATGCCAAAACTGTTCGGAGGCAAAAAGCTACTAGTCCCGCTCATCTAATTGGAACTATGTTTCTTTGATATTTTGGAGTCTATAGTATATTCTCTTCTTTTTATCCTATTTTGATTTTCAGTTGCTTGGGGACAAGCAACAATTTAAGTTTGGTGTTGTGATGAGCGGATAATTTGTATGCTTTTTGGCATTGTTTTTAGTATGTTTTTAGTATGATTTAGTTAGTTTTTAGTATATTTTTATTAGTTTTTAATTAAAATTCACTTTTCTGGACTTTACTATGAGTTTGTGTGTTTTTCTGTGATTTCAGGTATTTTCTGACTGAAATTGAGGGTCCTGAGCAAAAATCTGATCCAGAGACCAAAAAGGACTGCTGATGCTGTTGGATTCTGACCTCCCTGCACTCGAAGTGGATTTTCTGGAG
This sequence comes from Arachis stenosperma, assembly GCF_014773155.1. Taxonomy (NCBI): domain Eukaryota; kingdom Viridiplantae; phylum Streptophyta; class Magnoliopsida; order Fabales; family Fabaceae; genus Arachis; species Arachis stenosperma. The sequence continues at coordinate 62,257,304 of NC_080383.1, forward strand.
CTACAGAAGCCCAATTGGCGCGCTCTCAACGGCGTTGGAAAGTAGACATCCTGGGCTTTCCAGCAATATATAATAGTTCATACTTTGCCCAAGATTTGATGGCCCAAATCGGCGTAGCAATTCGGCCTCAGAAATTCCAGCGTTAAACGCCGGAACTGGCATAAAACTTGGAGTTAAACGCCCAAACTGGCATGGAAGCTGGCGTTTAACTCCAGAAAAGGTCTCTACACGAAAATGCTTCATTGCTCAGCCCAAGCACACACCAAGTGGGTCCGGAAGTGGATTTTTCTGTCATTTACTCATTTCTGTAAACCTTAGGATACTAGTTTACTATTAATAGGACCTTTTGACATTGTATCAGTACCTCATGACACTTTACACGTTTCTTTGTGTACTTTCCACGGCATGAGTCTCTAAACCCCATGGTTGGGGGTGAGGAGCTCTGCTGTGTCTTAATGGATTAATGCAATTACTACTGTTTCTTATTCAATCATGCTTGCTTCCATTCTAAGATAATACTTGTTCTTAATCCGGATGAATGTGATGATCCGTGACAATCATCATCATTCTCAACTATGAACGTGTGCCTGACAACCACCTCCGTTCTACCTTAGATTGAGTAGTTATCTCTTGGATTCTTTAATTGGAATCTTCGTGGTATAAGCTAGAACTGATGGCGGCATTCAAGAGAATCCGGAAGGTCTAAACCTTGTCTGTGGTATTCTGAGTAGGATTCAATGACTGAATGATTGTGACGTGCTTCAAACTCCTAGCAGGCTGGGCGTTAGTGACAGACGCAAAAGTATCGATGGATATTATTCCGGCCTGACCGAGAACCGACAGCTGAATTCCGCTATGCTGTGACAGAGCATATGCAATCGCTTTCACTGAGAGGATGGGAGGTAGCCATTGACAACGGTGAAACCCTACATACAGCTTGCCATGGAAGGAGCTTTGCGTGCTTGAAGAAGGAGACAGTAGGAAAGCAGAGATTCAGAAGATGGAGCATCTCCAAACCCCAACCTATTCTCCATTACTGCAATACAAGTAACCATTTCATGTTCTTTTACTTTTCACAATCAATCCTGATAATTTCTGATATCCTGACTAAGATCTACAAGATAACCATAGCTTGCTTCAAGCCGACAATCTCCGTGGGATCGACCCTTGCTCACGCAAGGTATTACTTGGACGACCCAGTGCACTTGCTGGTTAGTTGTGCGGGATTGCAAAAGTGTGATTGCAATTCCGTGCACCACTGCCATAATCTTGTAGAGTAGTATAATTTTGTTGCAAAAAAAATAAATTACATAAAAAAACAATGATTGGATGATTAAATAGAAAGAAAGAAGAACACTAACCCACAATTGGATGTAACAGACTAATTGGAACCATCCCAACCTCCTCTTCTCCTTCCACAATCGGGAGTTCCTCCCCCACGACAAGCAGCGGATCACTTGCATTTTTTATTGAATAAGGTATTTTTTATTTATTTAATTTAATATTATTCTATATTCCACAGTTTATTTAATTGAATTTTTTATATTATGCAAAAAATAGGATATTCAATAAGTATTAGTATTATTATATTTTTATAAATTAATAAAAGACATTCAATAAGTATTATAAATTTTAATACTTATCTTCTAATTTTTTTTTATATATTTTACAAGATATATATTCAATTTTTTGTACAATCATAATGATAAAATATCAAAAAATTTATGCATTTTTTAAGAGGAATGCTAACATTTTAGAAGAAAAAAAATCTAACTTTTACAATATTAACACCTATAGATAGTTTTTCTACTTCTGAATCATGAAGAAAGTGAGATGCAACTTTCAAAGGTTCAAAGAGTTGCATCTGATGAGTTTGATCTTAATTCTTTGGAACGAAACCTTGAAAAACGGCTTTAAATTTGGCAATATCATCCAAACCAAAGAGATAAGGTTAGACGATCTTATCTTAAAGGGGGTCCATATCAGAAGTATCTTGACAATTATCCTTTATCTAGTACGAAGCATTCAAGACAATTTTATTATGCTTGGTTTGGTATTTTTCCTTCATGGTTAGAGTATTTATTTTCTGAAGATGCTGCATATTGTTTATTTTATTATTTGGTTGGCAAAAAACTCAGTGGACATAATAGTTCAAATGTTTTTATTAGTAAAGGGTTTAGAATTTGACAAAAGGTTAATGATGAAATGAATTGTGCTTTTCTTAAACATATTAGAGATTCTTGCTCACCACACAATAATGCAGTTGGAGGATGCCTATTGGTGCACGAATTTGTGATCCGCACAACTTACCTGCAAGTGTACTGGGTCGTCCAAGTAATACCTTACGTGAGTAAGGGTCGATCCCACGGAGATTATTGGTTTGAAGAAAGCTATATTTATTTTATTAATCTTAGTCAGGATGCCAATAAGATTATTTGGATTTAATTGTAAGAAGTCAAAGTGTTTAAAATTATTAGAAAAATAAAAGAGAATCAAATTGTTACTTGGTGTGCAGTAATGAGAAACATGTTGGAGTTTTGGAGATGCTTTGTCCTTTGAATTTCTACTTTTCCTTGAAATCCTTTTCCCACACGCAAGATCCCTTCCATGGCAAGCTCTATGTAGGGTGTCACCGCTGTCAATGGCTACTTCCCATCCTCTCAGTGAAAACGTTCCTATGCTCTGTCACAGCACGGCTAATCATCTGTCGGTTCTCAATCAGGTTGGAATAGAATCCATTGATTCTTTTGCGTTTGTCACTAACGCCCAGCCTTCAGAAGTTTGAAGCTCGTCACAGTCATTCAATCCCAGAATCCTACTCGGAATACCACAGACAAGGTTTAGACTTTTCGGATTCTCATGAATGCCGCCATCAATCCGGCTTATACCACGAAGATTCTGATTAAGGAATCTAAGAGATACTCATTCAATCTGATGTAGAACGGAGGTGGTTGTTAGACACACGTTCATGGATTGAGGAAGGTGATGAGTGTCACGGATCATCACCTTCTTCATAATTAAGCGCGAATGAACATCTTAGATAAGAACAAGCGTGTTTGAATGGAAAATAAAGGAATTGTATTAATTCATCGAGACGCTGCAGAGCTCCTCACCCCCAACAATGGAGTTTAGAGACTCATGCCGTCAAAAAGTATGTAATTTAGATCTGAAAATGTCATGAGATACAAGATAAGTCTCTAAAAGTTGTTTAAATAGTAAACTAGTAACCTAGGTTTACAGAATATGAGTAGACTAAGATAATTGGTGCAGAAATCCACTTCTGGGGCCCACTTGGTGTGTGCTGGGGTTGAGACTAAAGCTATCCACGAGTTGAGGCTTTTCTTGGAGTTGAACTCCAAGTTAAAACGTGTTTTGGGCGTTCAACTCCGGATCATGACGTGTTTCTGGCGTTTAACTCCAGACAGCAGCATGTACTTGGCGTTCAACGCCAAGTTACGTCGTCTTTCTTCGCGCAAATTATGGACTATTATATATTGCTGGAAAGCCCTGGATGTCTACTTTCCAACGCCATTGAGAGCGCCCCAATTGGACTTCTGTGGCTCCAGAAAATCCATTTCGAGTGCAAGGAGGTCAGGATCCAACAGCATCAGCAGTCCTTTTTCAGCCTAACTCAGATTTTTGCTCAGCTCCCTCAATTTCAGCCAGAAAATATCTGAAATCACAGAAAAATACACAAACTCATAGTAAAGTCTAGAAATATGATTTTTGCCTAAAAACTAATAAAATTTAACTAAACTAATTAAAACATACTAAAATCTACATGAAATTACCCCCAAAAAGCGTATAAAATATCCGCTCATCACAACACCAAACTTAAACTGTTGCTTGTCCTCAAGCAACTAGATAAATAAAATAGGATGAAAAGAAATTAAGAAACAATAATATCTCAGAGTTTCAAGTGAAGCTCAGGTTCTAATTAGATGAGCGGGGCTAGTAGCTTTTTGCTTCTGAACAGTTTTGGCATCTCACTTTATCCTTTGAAATTCAGAATGGTTGGCATCCATAGGAACTCAGAATTCAGATAGTATTATTGATTCTCCTAGTTTAGTATGTTGATTCTTGAACACAGCTACTTTATGAGTCTTGGCCGTGGCCCTAAGCACTTTGTTTTCCAGTATTACCACCGGATACATAAATGCCACAGACACATAATTGGGTGAACCTTTTCAGATTGTGACTCAGCTTTGCTAGAGTCCCCAATTAGAGGTGTCCAGAGTTTTTAAGCACACTCTTTTGCTTTGGATCACGACTTTAACCACTCAGTCTCAAGCTTTTCACTTGGACCTGCATGCCACAAGCACATGGTTAGGGACAGCTTGATTTAGCCGCTTAGGCCTGGATTTATTTCCTTGGGCCCTCCTATCCATTAATGCTCAAAGCCTTGGATCCTTTTTACCCTTGCCTTTTGGTTTTAAGGGCTATTGGCTTTTTCTGCTTGCTTTTTCTTTCTCTCTTTTTGGCATTTTTTTTTCGCAAGAAATTTTTTTTCACTGCATTTTCTTGCTTCAAGAATCAATTTCATGATTTTTTAGATCATCAATAACATTTCTCTTGTTCATCATTCTTTCAGGAGCCAACAATTTTAACATTCATAAAATTCAATATCAAAAATATGCACTGTTCAAGCATTCATTCAGAATACAAAAAGTATTGCCACCACATATAAATAATTAGAATTTTCCTTATTAAGAACTCGAAAAAATTAAATTGCCTCTTTATTCTACAAATCTACTATTTTATTCATGTTTGATGATGATGAGAAAAATAAGTTATAACTTAATTGGAAATAAAGCCAAAGTAGATATGCTAATTACTACTACTCCTATATAACTTCTAAGGTAAAATCCTATAATAATACTATCACAGAGTTAAAGCTAGAATTAGAACTTAACAACCTGTATTTTAGGAAGTGGATGTTCCTCTAGTCTGTGGGGTGCCTTCAAGAATTAATTTCTGACGCTTCAGCTCCCTTAAGTTCACATCCTTGCTCTTCCTGTTCCCTTCGGTGCCATGATCTTAATGAGTTTTAGCTCAGTGATCATGGCAAATCACACCAAACTTAGAGGTTTGCTTGTCCTCAAGCAAAAGAAAGGAAAGGAGAGGAGTAGAAGGAGAGGCAGTTTCGAAAAAAAAATAAGATGAGTTGAAAAAGATATGAGAAGAAATTAAAAAGATTTGAAAAAGAATTGGATTGGAAAAAGATTTGTGTTTATGAATTAAGATACATTTGATATTTTTGAAAAAAAGGGATTTTAGAAATTAGGGTTTTTAGAAATTAGGATTAAAATTTTTGGAATTGAAACATGTTTATGCAAGAAATCATGAATTGAAACATAAAAATTAGAAAATTTGTGAAGAAAAATGAATTTTACCTCCTCCCCACCATCCTGGCGTTAAACGCCCAAACGCTGCATGTTTTGGGCGTTTAACGCCCAAATGCTGCTTCTCCTGGGCGTTCAACGCCCAGCTGATGCTTCTTTCTGGCGTTGAACGCCAGGAAGTCCTTTGTCACTGGGCGTTTTTCTGAACGCCCAGGATGCTAACAATCTGGCGCTAAACGCCCAGAAGGTGCTTCTTTCTGGCATTCAACGCCCAGAAGATGCTCCTTTGTGGCGTTTAACGCCCAGATGGCTACCCTTACTGGCGTTGAACGCCCAGTGGGTGCTTCTTTTGGGCGTTCAACGCCCAAAATGTTTCTTACTGGCTTTTTCACGCCAGTGATCTTCCAAATTTCCCTGTAACTCTGTGAATTCAATCAATTGCTATTTTTACCCTTTGAAGATACTTGGACACATACCTGTAAAAAAAGGAAATTTATTTAATTAGTAAATAAACTTTGTAAATGGCTGGGTTGCCTCCCAGCAAGCGCTTCTTTATTGTCTTTAGCTGGACTACCACTGAGCTCTAATCAAGTCTCAGTTTTGAGCATTCTTGCTCGAAGTTGCTTTCAAGATAATGTTTAATTCTCTGTCCATTAACAATGAACTTTTTGTTAGAGTCATTATCCTGAAGCTCTACGTATCCATATGGTGATACACTTGTAATTACATATGGACCTCTCCACCGGGATTTTAATTTCCCGGGGAATAATTTGAGCCTAGAATTAAATAGCAGAACTTTTTGCCCCGGCTCAAAGACTTTGGATGACAATTTCTTATCATGCCATCTTTTCGCTTTCTCCTTGTAAATTTTTGCATTCTCGAAAGCATTGAGTCTAAATTCCTCTAGCTCATTTAACTGAAGCAATCGTTTTTCTCCAGCTAACTTGGCATCAAGGTTTAGGAATCTGGTTGCCTGACAAACCCCAATTTGACGGTTTGTTTTGTATTGGAATTAGAGTATTTTGATAACCTTTTGTCACATTTAGCCTAGGAATTAGCATGATTTTGTTATCTCTCCCTTATTTGTGCTTAAGTGTAAAAACATGCTTTTTAAGTCTTATTTTGATGAATTCTAGTTTCTCTTTGATTCCATAAGATGCCTTGATGTGTTTGTTAGTAATCTCAGGATGAAATAGGCTAAGCATGGATCAGAAGAAGCAAGGAAGGAAGCATGCAAGTGGAGAGAAGCACAAAAAGCCAAAGAATTGATCTCGGCCAAGCACGCGTACACGCACAAGGCGCTCGCGCGCACATCGCAGAATTAGCCAGGGACGCGCATGCGCACCGTGCGCGCACGCGTCGTAGTCCGCACGTGATTCCTTTATTGCAGCACGTGCCTGGCAATTTTAGGAGATTTCAGCAACCAACTTTGGCGCCAAAATGCATATAAGGGCCAAGGATTGAAGGGGATTGACACACATTCACACATTCACATCCATAGACTAAGAGGAGATCATTAGTTAGATAGTTTAGTTTTAGAAGTGGTTTTAGAGAGAGAAGCTCTCACTTCTCTCTAGAATTAGGATTAGGATTAGGTTTAGTTCTTAGATTTAGATTTAGATTCATCTTCTTCTACTTCTATCTTCTCAATTCCTTGTTGTTACATTCATTCTTCTTCCCTTCTTTTATTGCAATCTCCTTTATGTTGTTCTTATATTTTGTTGTAGATTTAGTATTGTTCCTTCTACTTTCTTCCAATTCAATAAAAGGTAATTCATAATAAATGTGTTTCTTTTGATTGTTGTTGTTAATTCCTTTCGATAAATGTTGTTAGATTCTATTCTTGTTGTCAATTTACTATGTTTTTCTTTTGTACCTTCCAAGTGTTTGATGAAATGCTTGGTTGGATTTTAGTGTAGGTTTTGTTCCTCTTGGCCTAGGTAGAGTAATTAGTGACTCTTGAGTTATCTAATTCCTTTATTGATTGATAATTAGAAGTTGCTAATTGATTTGAATGCCTCTAAAGCTAGTCTTTCCTTTAGGAGTTGATTAGGACTTGAGGAATCAAATTGATTCATCCACTTGACTTTCCTCCATGGTTAGAGGTTAACTAAGTGGGAGCAATACACAATTCTCATCACAATTGAGAAGGATAACTAGGATAGGACTTCTAGTTCTCATATCTTGCCAAGAGTTTTATTAGTTGTTAGTTTATTTTCTTTGCCATTTATATTTCTTGTCTAAAATCTCAAAAACCCCAAAACAACTCACAACCAATAACAAGACACTTTATTGTAAATCCTAGGGAGAACGACCCGAGGTTTAAATACTTCGGTTTATAGATTTTAGGGGTTTGTACTTGTGACAAACAAATTTTTGTATGAGAGGATTATTGTTGGTTTAGAGACTATACTTCGACGAGATTTCATTTGTAAAATTCTAAACCGTCAAAAATCCAATCATCAAAATGGCGCCGTTGCCGGGGATTTGCAATGGTGTTGTGTTATTGGTTATTGTACATATGTGAATATTGTGAATAGGTTTATCTTTTGTTTGTTTCTTAATTTTTTGTTAGTTTTATTTTGTTCTCTCACTATGAATTCTCACTTTGGTTTTGAGTTTGGTTCTAATTGTGTTGTAGGAAATGTGAACTTTAATGGCAACATGTACCATGGATGGAACCAACAAAGATGGGAGGAGCCTCAAGGAATTGATCACTCCTATTGGCAACAACCTCCGGATACTTATAGGTATAATTCCCATCCTAATGCATGCCAATTTAACGGCTATGATGACTCTTTTTGTGACACTCAACAACCACCATCATATGCCTGTGAATATCATCCTCAACATGAACCTCAACCATTCTCACAAGCCTTTCCATACCAAGCACCTTCCTATGACCCATACCCATCATACAACCAACCATCCATACCATATTTTTATGACCATTATGAGCAAGAACCCTTAGAACCACCACAACCCTATCAAGATCACTACCAAGAACCACCTCAATACACACAATCTCCACAACCTTACCAAGAAGAACCACCTTCCTATTATGAACCCTCTCTCCAAAACGATGAACCTTCCTACCCACCACAAGCCCCAATAGACGATTCTCTCACTTTGTTACTTCAAGGACAAGAAGCTATGAAGCGGGATACACTTGAGTTCGTGACCAACTTGACCAAGGTGGTGTCCACCTTAGCCTACCAATGTTTGAATGCTCAAGGTACTTCCGTGACCCCATGTGGAACGTCAAGAGAAGAACAAAGCATGAAGGAGAAATTGGAAAATTCGGTGGAAAAGAAGGGAGAATCAAATTTTGTGTTGAAACAATTGGAGGAGCCTATGATCATTGAAGAAAAGGAAGAAGTGGTTGAAGATTTAGGAGATGTTGAAAGTCCATGGGAATGTAGCATCATGGAGCACTCTTCCAAGAAGCTTGATATCGATGTTGAGGAGGGTGCGCAACCTCCAAGGCATATCATCGTTGGAGACTTAGAAGAGGCTTATCAAGAGATGGATTCAATCATGGATGAATTTCTCTCTACAATGGAATCCTCACCCATTGGACATGAAGCTCAAATTATAGAAGTGTGTGCACAACCTCCCAAGGAAGACGGAAATGGCATGGTGTATATTGAAATTGAAGAATATGAAGAGGTTGATCAAGATATGAACTCATTCATCAATAAATTTCTATCCAAAATTGAATCGCCTCTCATTGGACAAGATGAAGTTTTTGAAGATAACACCAAGCCACGTAACAAAGACGATGAGGTTGAAATTGAAGAAAATTATGAAGAGGTGGAAACAATTAAAGAAGAGCACAAGGAAGTGGACCTTGCATTGTCTAAGTGTGGGGAAGCCTCCCTTCCCAAGTTACCATCCAACACAACATTTAAGCGGGTAAAATCTCTATCCCTAAGCTTTAATTTCCCACTTGAATATGGTTTAATTGAAAATGATGGTCAACTTAGAACTCTTTGTGGAATTAAAAGTGGAAATGAGTTGTGTAGTGGTTGGAAAGTAGGTGTTAAGCTCATTAAGGTCAAGGCCTCAAGGTATAGGAATGATGTTGGGACAAGGATCACTTTGTATGGATCTAGAAGGAAGCAATGGTGGAATAAAGAGAATTCTTTGTGTCAACCACCCATCCGACGAAATCATGGAACACAACTAACGGATGGATGTGAAGATAAGATATGGGATCCCGGTTCGCTATGTGAAGACCAAATATGGGGACTCGTATTTTGGGTAGAACTCTGCCCAAACTTAATAAAAATGGTTGGAAATTCTGTCAACCAATTGAGAAGCAAAGATCCTTGGAGATTCAAGGATGAGTACAAGCATAAGCCACCATGACAAGGAGCTTCTCAAAATGTCCAACTTAAGGACTTAAACTAAAAGTGCTAGGTGGGAGACACCCCACCATGGTAAACTCTTTCCACTCTTCTAAATTTACTTAATAAGTGATTTGAGTTGCCATTGTAGGTAGATGTTTCATACAAATTTGTTTGTACAACTTAATTGTTAGCTTAGTCACATGCATGTTGTGTTTTGTAGTAGATGAATAATATCAAAAATTGTATTTTTGTGAATTGTATGATGGTTGAGTGAATAAGAGTTGTGAACACTAAGGGGAGCACACAGCAATTTGTTTTCTAAAAAAAAAAAAAAAGAAGAAGGGGGTTGGACGCGCGCGCACCATGCACACGCACGCGTCCTTGTGTGGACGCACCATGAGCCACACACCCGAGAGTTGGGCCTCCCTTGGGCAAACATTATGCCTTGAGCCCAACGCAATACACGCGGACGCGCACAACGTGCGTGCGCGTCGTCTTTAAGCACATGGCCGTTCACGCGGACGCGCACTTGCCGCGCCCGCGCCGATTTGCTGCTGCAACGATTGAGCCAATCCACAGAGAGTTGAGCCAGTTCTGGGCCAACCTTAAGCCCCTGGCCCAACTTGCTTCGCGCGGACGCGCACTTGCCGCGTGCGCGCCATCTTGTCATAAATCATCAACCTACGCGGACGCGCACTTGCCGCGCGCGCGCCCTTGCGTGCTGTCACCAATCTAGGCCACGGACCCGAGAGTTGGGCGTGCCTCAAGCCCACTCTAAGCCTCAGGCCCAATCTATTGTACGCGTGCGCACGCTGTACGCGCACGCGCCCATACCTATTCTACCACCCACGCTAGAGCGCACTGCACGCTCACGCGTGGACCTCCAATTTTCTCAAGGCGCGCGGACGCGTACATGCCGCGTGCGCGTCGATCTGATTGCGTGACTTCCAGGCCATTCTCTAGAGAGTTAGGCCTGCGCCGGGCCAACTCTAAGCCCCTAGCCCAACCCCATGCACGCGTGCGCGCACTGTACGCGCACGCGTCCCTTCCTATTTTGCTCATCCACGCTCAGGCGCGTTGTACGCGCACGCGTAAATCCCAAGTTTCCTCAATGGACGCGGACGCGCAAGTGGCGCGCGCGCGCCAATTCAAAAATAGGGATAACCCTAATGCGCGACGAACGCTGCGCAGTCGCGCACACCCCCTCAACCCCCCTATTTCACCTTCTTCTTCCTCCTCTTACCCCCATAACCACCACCTCAACCTTTCCGGCCACCACCTCCGACCAACTCACACACTCTCTCAACCAACACCACTCCTTCACGTTCTCTCTCTCTCCTCCACTCACTCTCTTTCTCTCTCCATTCACGTTCTCCCCTTTGTCCGCGGCCACCACCGCCGCCGTTCACCGCAGCCGCCACTGCCCACTGCCTCACTCTCCCTCTCCTTCATTCACTTCGTCTTCCCCCATACACTCCCTCTCTTCTCTCTCGTTTGGCCGAACCTCCACCACCGCCACTCCTTTCCGGCCACTCCCAGCCACCGTCCACGGCGGCGCAGCTCCTGGCCCTATTCCACTCCCCAGTTTTCTTTCCATTCTTAGCTCTTCTCTGCTCCCAGGTTCCTGCTCTATTTTTGTTGTTTTTTCTTGTTTTTCCTTTTTACTGTTGGTTTATGTTTAATTACTGTAATTGCATGTTAGTAGTTCGACTTAGAACTTTGCATGTTAGGTTAGATAGAAATAATTGCGGTTAGGTAGCTAGGGCTGGATAGAGGATTCTAGGCCTGATAAGTGCTCCGTATGTGCTTACTTGCTGTCTGTTTATTTGGAAGTTGTATGCTGCTTTTGGACTATTCTTATGCAATTCTTGTTGCCTGAATATTATACCACTGCTACTGTGCTTGTTTGATGTTGTTTCTGTGCTAATTGTGCTAATTTGCTATCCGGGAACGTCCAATTTTAAGCCGGAATGCTGCCCGATTTTCAAGGAAATTAGTTCATTTTGATCTTTAATTCAATTTTGGGCAAAATTCCTTTTCTCTTTGACTTCCCAGATTTGCATTATTCACTATGAACATGAACCACAACTTTTCTTTTCATTGTGCATCAATATCATCATATCACTAATCTACTTTTCTAACTTACTAATTTCTTTAACCATCTAACTTCCGCTCACCTTTAACCCCCTTTAACAATTCTTTCTAAGAATTGATGATATTATTGCCCTTTGAATATGAGTTGTTGATTTTAATGAAGCTTGCTTTCTTGGTTTACTTGTTCACTTTTGCATATTCATTGCAACATCATGATTATTCTTTGATAATTGTATCCTGAACATGCCTTCTTTGCTACATGCTAAATGTTTTATATATTCTATCATATTTTTTTTTCAGGATGTCGGATAAAGGCAAAGCCATAGCCACTGCCTCCAAGAAGAGAAAACACCTTACCCCCTCCATTCCTTCCATCTACAAGCATTATGCTAAGAACCCATTGAATGATGAGGAAAAAGAAAACCAGTTATTGCCTTCCACCAATCCCGACAAATTCCCCAACCTATACTGTGAGCTCCGGTTTTCTAGATATCGAACCACAAAGCTAAACATTGAGAAGAAGTTACTTCTACCTAATGATGTGAGACGGTCCATTACCGGTCGGATCCTTGATTTGGGCATTGACTTTGTTGACCGGGAATTGGGTGATATCAATATATCTTGGGTGAAGGAATTCTACTGCAACTTCTTCTGCCCAACTTTGGATTCGGTTCAGGTGAGGGGTAGGGAGATTATGATTACTGAGACTGCGATTGAGGAGGCGCTACAGTGCCGCCATGTCCCCGATGAGCTGTGTGCCCATCAGCAGGCTGAGTTAGCCATACACAGCATGACTTTTGATTATGAGGCACTCAGGACTGTTATTGGGATACCAGATGCCACATGGGTTATGAGTGCCAACAACACCAAGCCGAAAGGGATGCTATTTACTCATCTGACTCGTGAGGCCAAGACTTGGCAGATGATATTCGCTTGCTATGTCCTACCCACCACCCACTTTTCTAAGATCCCTATGGAGATGCTCCTGCTGATTGGGTGTGTTATGGAGGGGAAGGAGGTCTCTTTCCCTAGGCTTATCCGACAGTGTATGTGGCGGGCGCATATTCGTGGCCTACTCCCATTTCCTACATTGGTCACGAGTATGGCGGCCCTAGCTGAGGTCCCATGGCTGGACGATGATGTGCGACCACCACCCCCTGATGCTGATGACAGGGAGGTTACTATCCCCTGGGGTGGTTGGGTGCACGAGAGACCACCTGCGAGACGCCGCTCTCGGGCTAGAGCTGTGATTGGGACACCTTCACCATCGGCCCCTACAGCTGCCCCATCATCCTCCACAGCAGCTCCTTCATCATCTACAGCTCCTCCAGCAGCACCTGAGCCTACTTATCTCCTGGTTCAGCGTCTATTCCGATTCTTAGAGCGTGAGAGACGCCATGTCAGACGCCGTTTGGATCGGATGGACCAGGCACTGATTTCCTTGGGTGCTGAGCTACCTCCGCTTCCCGACTCTCCGGCCTCCGATGAGCAGGATCATCAGGAGGAGGATGCAGAGGCACCGGTTCAGCAGGATGCCCCTGACACTACAGAGCAGCCACAGACTCAGGAGGAGCCGGTCCCACAGCCACAGTCAGAGCCAGCGCCTATCGTTGTACCTCCCACTGATCCTCCGGTTTAGCATCGAGGACGATGCTTGGTTTTAAGTGTGGGGAGGGCACCGGTAGCATTAATTGGGAACCGGTGAACTTTTCAGCCTAGTTATCTTATTTTGCATATTTTGTATATATCTTGATGCATTTCTAGTTATTTTGGATACTTTTATTGCTTATTTCGGATTTTAGATATTTTGATGTTTGGATATCTTTTATTTTTAGATATTTTGGATGATGGATTCCGTACTTTTAGTTGGATTTTTCTTTATACATTTTGTTTATCTTTATTTTTAGTTGTGGTTGTGATTAGAAATTATACTTTGGATTGCAAATACTTAGTCACCCTTTTTGCATAAGAAATTGATTTTGAGTGAAAAAGGGAAGGGTGAACTAAGAAAAATTTTTGAACTTTTCAATCACAATAATGCTTAGTCAAACATTGGGATTTTTTTCAAGAAGTTTAAATATAGGGCATTAACCCAATTGATTGAAAGAAAATTTTTGGTGAGACTTGCTTGAATTTCATACCTTGTGAAGCATGTATTGAATTGAGAACACAAGCTTGTGAGACTTGAGCCTATTGATGTGGTTACATTTTATAACCACTTATTTTCCATTCTTGTGTGAAATTGCTCTCTTTCTATGATTATAATCCTTGATTTGCTTGATTCTATATATCCATTTATTTCTTGTATTTATACATTTATATGATTGAGGCCATCACTTCATTAGCCACTTACCCAAATAGCCAACCCTTTTATATTCCTTTGATTAGCCAATTTTGAGCCTATGCTTAACCAACTTATTCTCAATTTAGCTCATTACAAGCCCAAGGCGGAAAACCAATGAAAAGTCCTTGTTTGGATCTTTGATTAGCCTAGGCTAGTGAGAGTGTTTATTATTCAAGTTGGTGAGGCTTGGGAACATTGGATGGGATAAAAGGGGTAGTACACTTTTATGTTTAGGAATTGGACACATATTCATGTATAAATTGAATGTAGAAACCTTATGCATTGATGTTCTTGTATTTAGTTTGAAAGAAAAAAAAAAAGAAAAGAGGAAAATATATAAAGAAAAAAAAATGATGAAAAGAAAAGAAAAAAAATGGAAAAATGATGATGGAAAAGAGAAAAAAAAATAATAACACAATAAAGAAGGGACAAAATGCCCCAAAGTATAGTCCAATAAAATCAATGCATAGGTGTTGTGAAATTAAAAAGGAATACATGAGTATGTGAAAAAGTGAAGAATGGGTAGTTAGAGTAGTTTGAACTTGTATAGGTCATTATATAGTTAGGTGGGAAAGTCTATGTTAATCAAAGATTCAATCCTAGTCCACTTAACCATAAATGATCCTACCTTGACCCTAACCCCATTACAACCTAAATGAAAGACCTCATGATGAATGTATGCATGCATTGAATAAGTGTTGATTGTTAGAAGAAAATCAAATTTTGGAAAACATGATTAGAAGAGAATTGAGCGAATTAACCCTTAAACACTTGAGTGAATAGAGCGGATACACATCCGGTGAGGGTTCAAAAGTTCAATCACATGTATTCACCCATATTATCTATATTCTTGCAAGTTTAAACTCTTTTTGATGATTCAATACAATTGTGGTTTGGACTTAATTCCTATTGCCTAGCTCTTGTGCTTACACATGCTCTCTTGGGAATTGATTTGTTTGAACTAAGCACTTCCAATTGCTTTAGATAGTTGCATTTAGATAGGACTCATATAGTTTAATTGCATTCAATAAATGTCATAACCCTTAGTTCCTTCTTATTTTAGCATGAGGACATGCTAAGGCTTAAGTGTGGGGAGGTTGACAAACCCCAATTTGACGGTTTGTTTTGTATTGGAATTAGAGTATTTTGATAACCTTTTGTCACATTTAGCCTAGGAATTAGCATGGTTTTGTTATCTCTCCCTTATTTGTACTTAAGTGTAAAAACATGCTTTTTAAGTCTTATTTTGATGAATTCTAGTTTCTCTTTGATTCCATAAGATGCCTTGATGTGTTTGTTAGTAATCTCAGGATGAAATAGGCTAAGCATGGATCAGAAGAAGCAAGGAAGGAAGCATGCAAGTGGAGAGAAGCACAAAAAGCCAAAGAATTGATCTCGGCCAAGCACGCGTACGCGCACAAGGCGCTCGCGCGCACATCGCAGAATTAGCCAGGGACGCGCACGCGCACCGTGCGCGCACGCGTCGTAGTCCGCACGTGATTCCTTTATTGCAGCACGTGCCTGGCGATTTTAGGAGATTTCAGCAACCAACTTTGGCGCCAAAATGCATATAAGGGCCAAGGATTGAAGGGGATTGACACACATTCACACATTCACATCCATAGACTAAGAGGAGATCATTAGTTAGATAGTTTAGTTTTAGAAGTGGTTTTAGAGAGAGAAGCTCTCACTTCTCTCTAGAATTAGGATTAGGATTAGGTTTAGTTCTTAGATTTAGATTTAGATTCATCTTCTTCTACTTCTATCTTCTCAATTCCTTGTTGTTACATTCATTCTTCTTCCCTTCTTTTATTGCAATCTCCTTTATGTTGTTCTTATATTTTGTTGTAGATCTAGTATTGTTCCTTCTACTTTCTTCCAATTCAATAAAAGGTAATTCATAATAAATGTGTTTCTTTTGATTGTTGTTGTTAATTCCTTTCGATAAATGTTGTTAGATTCTATTCTTGTTGTCAATTTACTATGTTTTTCTTTTGTGCCTTCCAAGTGTTTGATGAAATGCTTGGTTGGATTTTAGTGTAGGTTTTGTTCCTCTTGGCCTAGGTAGAGTAATTAGTGACTCTTGAGTTATCTAATTCCTTTATTGATTGATAATTAGAAGTTGCTAATTGATTTGAATGCCTCTAAAGCTAGTCTTTCCTTTAGGAGTTGATTAGGACTTGAGGAATCAAATTGATTCATCCACTTGACTTTCCTCCATGGTTAGAGGTTAACTAAGTGGGAGCAATACACAATTCTCATCACAATTGAGAAGGATAACTAGGATAGGACTTCTAGTTCTCATATCTTGCCAAGAGTTTTATTAGTTGTTAGTTTATTTTCTTTGCCATTTATATTTCTTGTCTAAAATCTCAAAAACCCCAAAACAACTCACAACCAATAACAAGACACTTTATTATAAATCCTAAGGAGAACGACCCGAGGTTTAAATACTTCGGTTTATAGATTTTAGGGGTTTGTACTTGTGACAAACAAATTTTTGTATGAGAGGATTATTGTTGGTTTAGAGACTATACTTCGACGAGATTTCATTTGTAAAATTCTAAACCGTCAAAAATCCAATCATCATTGCCCAGTAGGCCTTATGTTCCAGTTCCACTGGCAAGTGACATGCCTTTCCATACACAAGCTGGTATGGAGAGGTCCCTATAGGGGTCTTGAATGCTGTTCTGTATGCCCACAGAGCATCATCCAAGCTTCTTGCCCAATCCCTTCTACGGTTAATTACAGTCCGTTCCAGGATTCTTTTGAGTTCTCTATTTGAGACTTCAGTTTGCCCATTAGTCTGTGGATGATATGGAGTGGCCACCCTGTGGCTAACTCCATAACGAACTAAAGCAGAGTAAAGCTGTTTATTGCAGAAATGAGTGCCCCCATCACTGATTAATACTCTAGGGGGTACCAAATCTGCTGAAGATGTGTTTCTGGAGGAATTTTAACACTGTTTTAGTGTCATTGGTGGGTGTTGCAATAGCTTCCACCCATTTGGATACATAATCCACTGCCACCAGAATATAAGTGTTTGAGTATGATGGTGGGAAGGGTCCCATAAAGTCAATACCCCATACATCAAACAACTCAATTTCCAAGATCCCTTGCTGAGGCATGGCATAACTGTGAGGCAGATTGCCAGATCTTTGGCAACTGTCACAATTAAGTACAAATGCTCGGGAATCTTTATAGAGAGTAGGCCAGTAGAAGCCACATTGGAGGACTCTTGTGGCTGTTCGCTCACCTCCAAAATGTCCTCCATACTGTGATCCATGGCAGTGCCATAGAATCTTCTGTGCTTCTTCCTTAGGCACACATCTACGGATTACTCCGTCTGCACATCTCTTGAAGAGATATGGTTCATCCCAAAGATAGTACTTTGCATCTGTGATCAATTTCTTTGATTGCAGCCTACTGTACTCTTTGGGTATGAATCTTACTGCCTTGTAGTTTGCGATATCTGCAAACCATGGCACTTCCTGGATGGCAAAGAGTTGTTCATCCGGAAAGGTTTCAAAGATCTCAGTGAGAGGGAGGGACCCCCCTTCTACTGGTTCTATTCGGGACAGGTGATCTGCTACTTGATTCTCTGTCTCTTATTTCTATATCAAACTCTTGCAGAAGCAACACCTATCTTATAAGTCTGGGTTTTGAATCCTGCTTTGTGAGTAGATATTTAAGAGCAGCATGATCAGTATACACAATCACTTTTGATCCTACTAAATAGGATCTGAATTTGTCAATGGCGTAAACCACTGCAAGTAGCTCTTTTTCTGTGGTTGTGTAATTCTTCTGTGCGTCATTTAAAACACGGCTGGCATAGTAAATGACGTGCAGAAGCTTGTCATGCCTTTGTCCCAACACTGCACCAATGGCATGGTCACTGGCATCACACATCAATTCAAATGGTAATGTCCAGTCTGGTGCAGAGATGATTGGTGCTGTAACCAATTTAGCTTTCAGAGTCTCAAATGCCTGCAGACACTCTTTATCAAAGATAAATGGCGTGTCAGCAGCTAGTAGGTTGCTCAGAGGTTTGGCGATTTTTGAAAAATCCTTTATAAACCTCCTATAGAATCCTGCATGCCCCAGAAAGCTTCTGATCGCCTTAACATTGGCAGGTGGTGGTAATTTTTCAATTACCTCTACCTTAGCTTGATCCACCTCTATCCCCTTGTTCGAGATTTTGTGCCCAAGGACAATTCCTTCAGTCACCATAAAGTGACACTTCTCCCAGTTTAAAACCAGGTTAGTCTCTTGGCATCTCTTTAGAACAAGTGCTAAATGGTTAAGGCAGGAGCTGAATGAGTCTCCAAACACTGAAAAGTCATCCATGAAGACTTCCAGGAATTTTTCCACCATATCAGAGAAAATTGAGAGCATGCACCTCTGAAAGGTTGCAGGTGCATTGCACAGGCCAAATGGCATCCTTCTGTATGCAAATACTCCAGATGGACATGTGAATGCCGTTTTCTCCTGATCCTGGGGATCTACTGCAATTTGATTATAACCTGAATATCCATCCAGGAAGCAGTAGTATTCATGACCTGCTAGTCTTTCTAGCATTTGGTCTATGAATGGTAAAGGAAAATGATCCTTTCTGGTGGCTGTATTGAGCCTTCTATAATCAATACACATACGCCACCCTGTAACTGTTCTTGTAGGAACCAGTTCATTTTTTTCATTGTGAACCACTGTCATGCCTCCCTTCTTAGGGACGACTTGGACAGGGCTTACCCAGGGGCTGTCAGAAATAGGATAAATAATCCCAGCCTCTAGTAATTTAGTGACTTTCTTCTGCACCACTTCCTTCATGGCTGGGTTCAGCCGCCTTTGTGGTTGGACCACTGGCTTGGCGTCACCCTCCAATAGGATCTTGTGCATGCATCTGGCTGGGCTAATGCCCTTAAGATCACTGATGGACCACCCAAGAGCTGTCTTGTATGTCCTTAGCACTTGAATTAGTGCTTCCTCTTCCTGTGGCTCTAAGGTAGAGCTTATGATTACAGGAAAGGTATCACCTTTTCCCAGAAATGCATATTTCAGGGATGGTGGTAATGGTTTGAGCTCGAGTTTTGGAGGTTTCTCCTCTTCCTGAGGGATTTTCAGAGGTTCTATTATTCTCTCTGATTCCTCCAGATCAGGCTGAACATCTTTAAAGATGTCCTCTAGCTCTGATTCGAGACTCTCAGCCATATTGACCTCTCTTACTAGGGAGTCAATAATATCAACACTCATGTAGTCATTTGGGGTGTCTGGATGTTGCATGGCTTTGACAACATTCAACTTGAACTCCTCCTCATTGACTCTCAGAGTTACTTCCCCTTTTTGGACGTCAATGAGGGTTCGGCCAGTTGCTAAGAAGGGTCTTCCTAGAATGAGAGTTGCACTCTTGTGCTCCTCCATTTCAAGCACTACAAAGTCAGTAGGAAAGGCGAATGGCCCAACCTTGACAATCATGTCTTCAATCACGCCTGATGGGTATTTAATGGAACCATCAGCAAGTTGAAGACATATCCTGGTTGGTTTGATTTCTTCAGTTAAACCAAGCTTTCTGATAGTAGATGCAGGTATTAGGTTGATACTTGCCCCAAGATCACATAAAGCTTGCTTGGTACAAGTACCCTCTAATGTGCATGGTATCATAAAGCTCCCAGGATCTTTAAGCTTCTCAGGTAAACTTTTCAGAATGACTGCACTGCATTCTTCAGTGAGGTAAACTTTTTCAGTTTCCCTCCAATCCTTCTTATGACTTAAGATCTCTTTCATGAACTTAGCATAAGAGGGTATTTGCTCAAGTGCTTTTGCAAACGGAATCTTTATTTCAAGAGTCCTGAGATAGTCTGCAAAGTGGGCAAATTGCTTATCCTGTTCCGCTTGGCGGAGTTTTTGAGGATAAGGCATTTTGGCTTTGTATTCCTCAACCTTAGTTGATGCAGGTTTATTACCTACAGAAGTGGGTTGGGAAGCCTTTTTAGAAGGGTTGTTATCAGCACTTGTATGTGACTGATCCCCCACTGGCATTTGAATGCCAGGGGTGGAAGCTGGAGTGGCGTTAGACGCCACCTCCTTATTTGTTACTGGCGTCTGAACGCCAGAACCATGCTCCCTTTGGGCGTTCAACGCCGGATTCATGCTTGTTTCTGGCGTTGAACGCCAGGAATGAGCATGGGCTGGGCGTTCAGTGCCAGCATTATTCCTCTCTGGGCTCTGATTGTCCTCAGAGGGATTTTGAGTAGCCATTTGTTCATTTCTTGGCTTCCTGCTGCTTTGAAGTGAGGTATTTAATGTTTTTCCACTTCTTAGTTGAACTGCTTGGCATTCTTCTGTTATTTGTTTTGATAGTTGTTTTTCTGTCTACTTTAACTGCACTTCCATATTCCTGTTTGCCATTCTTGTTTCCTGCAATATTTCCTTGAATTCGGCTAGCTGCTGAGTTAGAAAGTCTAATTGATGATTGAATTCATTAGCCTGATCCACCGGACTGAGTTCAGCAGTTACTGTTTTAGCTTCTTCTTTTATGGAAGATTCACTGTTTAGGTACAGATGCTGATTTCTGGCAACTATATCAATAAGCTCTTGAGCTTCTTCAATTGTTTTTCTCATATGTATAGATCCACCAACTGAGTGGTCTAGAGAAATCTGAGCTTTTTCTGTAAGCCCATAGTAGAAGATGTCTAATTGCACCCATTCTGAAAATATTTCAGAGGGGCATTTTCTTAGCATCTCTCTGTATCTTTCCCAGGCATCATAAAGGGATTCATTATCTCCTTGTTTGAAGCCTTGGATGCTTAGCCTTAGCTGTGTCATCTGTTTTGGAGGGAAATAGTGATTCAGGAATTTTTCTGACAGCTGCTTCCATGTTTTTATGCTGTTCTTAGGTTGGTTATTTAACCACCTCTTAGCTTGATCTTTTACAGCAAATGGAAACAGTAATAATCTGTAGACATCCTGATCTACTTCCTTATCATGTACTGTGTCAGCAATTTGCAAAAATTATGCCAGAAACTCTGTAGGTTCTTCCTGTGGAAGACCAGAATACTGGCAGTTTTGCTGCACCATGATAATGAGCTGAGGATTCAACTTAAAGCTACTAACTCCAATGGAGGGTATACAGATACTACTCCCATATGAAGCAGTAGTAGGGCTAGCATATGACCCCAAAGTCCTCTTGGACTGTGCATTTCCACTTAGTTCCATGATGGAGCAAGGGAGATGGTATGTATGTTGATATTATTTATTTTATAAAAATTTATTTTATAAAATAAAGTAAAAATAAAACAAATAAAAACGAAATAAAATAAATAAAAAAATATTTTATTTTTTTTTTTTGAAGATTTTCGAAAAATTTGGGGAAAAGGAGAAAGTGGTTAGGATAAAATTTTTGAAAAAGATAATAAAATATATATTAAAAAAAATAAGAATTGAAAAATTTTAAATTGAAATCTGAATTTTTATATAAAAAATTCGAAAATGTAGTTTTAAAATTAGATAGAAAAGATATTTTTTTTGAATTTTGAATTTTATGATGAAAGAGAAAAACACATAAAAGACACAAGACTTAAAATTTTTAGATCTAATGCTCCTTGTTTTCGAAAATTTTGGAGGGAAAATACCAAGGAACACCAAACTTAAAAATTTTAAGATCAAAACACAAGAAAGACTCAAGAACACCTTGAAGATTCACAAGAACACCAAGAACGAAAGAAAGAACACCAAACTTAAATTTTTTTAGAAAACCCAAATAAATTTTCGAAAATTATATCAAAATTAACAAGAAAACACCAAACTTAAAGTTTGGCACAAGATTAAATCAAGAAAAATTATTTTTGAAAAAGATTTTCAAAAGAACTGGTGCCCAATCATCAAGAATATAAACCAATACTCTAGCCAATTGGGAGAAAAGGTAACAATTGTTCTGGGCAGGTATATTTCCTTTTGGAAGACTAATGCTTTGGATTAGTACAAAAAAAAAACAAGAAAAGACACAGAACAAGAAAAACTCAAGATCAAACAAGAAAAATAAACAAGAACAACTTGAAGATCAATGAAGAACAAAGAACACAAGTTCAAAAATTTTAAAGAAAAATATCAAATATGTAATTGACACCAAACTTAGAACAAGACACTAAACTCACGAAAAACTTAAAAATTGATAAAGAAAAATAATATATATATATATATATATATATATATATATATATTTTTTGAAAAATATTTTAAAAAAGGGATAATAAAAGATGCAATTCTAGTAAAAAGAGAGGATAAATTTTTCCTAATCTAAGCAACAAAATAAACCTTTAGTTGTTCAAACTCGAATAATCCCCGGCAACGGCGCCAAAAACTTGGTGCACGAATTTGTAATCCGCACAACTTACCAGCAAGTGCACTGGGTCGTCCAAGTAATACCTTACGTGAGTAAGGGTCGATCCCACGGAGATTATTGGTTTGAAGCAAGCTATATTTATTTTATTAATCTTAGTCAGGAGGCCAATAAGATTATTTGGATTTAATTGTAAGAAGTCAAAGTGTTTAAAATTATTAGAAAAATAAAAGAGAATCAAATTGTTACTTGGTGTGCAGTAATGAGAAACATGTTGGAGTTTTGGAGATGCTTTGTCCTTTGAATTTCTACTTTTCCTTGAAATCCTCTTCCCGCACGCAAGATCCCTTCCATGGCAAGCTCTATGTAGGGTGTCACCGTTGTCAATGGCTACTTCCCATCCTCTCAGTGAAAACGTTCCTATGCTCTGTGACAGCACGGCTAATCATCTGTCGGTTCTCAATCAGGTTGGAATAGAATCCATTGATTCTTTTGCGTTTGTCACTAACGCCCTGCCTTCAGGAGTTTGAAGCTCGTCACAATCATTCAATCCCAGAATCCTACTCGGAATACCACAGACAAGGTTTAGACTTTCCAGATTCTCATGAATGCCGCCATCAATCCGGCTTATACCACGAAGATTCTGATTAAGGAATCTAAGAGATACTCATTCAATCTGATGTAGAACGGAGGTGGTTGTCAGACACACGTTCATAGATTGAGGAAGGTGATGAGTGTCACGGATCATCACCTTCTTCATAATTAAGCGCGAATGAACATCTTAGATAAGAACAAGCGTGTTTGAATGGAAAATAAAGGAATTGTATTAATTCATCGAGACGCTGCAGAGCTCATCACCCCCAACAATGGAGTTTAGAGACTCATGCCGTCAAAAAGTATGTAATTCAGATCTGAAAATGTCATGAGATACAAGATAAGTCTCTAAAAGTTGTTTAAATAGTAAACTAGTAACCTAGGTTTACAGAATATGAGTAGACTAAGATAATTGGTGCAGAGATCCACTTCTGGGGCCCACTTGGTGTGTGCTGGGGTTGAGACTAAAGCTATCCACGAGTTGAGGCTTTTCTTGGAGTTGAACTCCAAGTTATAACGTGTTTTGGGCGTTCAACTCCGGATCATGACGTGTTTCTGGCGTTTAACTTCAGACAGCAGCATGTACTTGGCGTTCAGCGCCATGTTACGTCATCTTTCTTCGCGCAAAGTATGGACTATTATGTATTGCTGGAAAGCCCTGGATGTCTACTTTCCAATGCCGTTGAGAGCGCGCCAATTGAACTTCTATAGCTCCAAAAAATCCATTTCGAGTGCAAAGAGGTCAGGATCCAACAGCATCAGCAATCCTTTTTCAGCCTAACTCAGATTTTTGCTCAGCTCCCTCAATTTCAGCCAGA
Organism: Arachis stenosperma; assembly: GCF_014773155.1. NCBI lineage: Eukaryota > Viridiplantae > Streptophyta > Magnoliopsida > Fabales > Fabaceae > Arachis > Arachis stenosperma. Next base: position 62,281,183 of record NC_080383.1, read on the forward strand.
AAATATCTGAAATCACAGAAAAATACACAAACTCATAGTAAAGTCCAGAAATATGATTTTTGCCTAAAAACTAATAAAATTTAACTAAAAACTAATTAAAACATACTAAAATCTACATGAAATTACCCCTAAAAAGCGTATAAAATATCCGCTCATCACCTATACTTACTGAATTAGGCAAGTCACATCCAAAATGTAACTGAGGATCATACTTCTAAAGAAATTCAAAAGAATCGATTGCGTCTAAAATCTAAGAAATTCAAAAGAATCGATTGCGTCTGAAATCTTCTATTGATGCAACTCGTTGGCTTACATTTCAAGCTTGTGCTTTCAGAGGCCATGATGAGACTCTAGAATAAAAAAATTGAGGTAATTTCTTGAAATGATAAAACTCATAACTTCTTACAATGATGAAATTGCAAAAACTATGATAGAAAATATTCTATATAATGCTAAATATACTTCACATCAAATTCAAAAAGAAATCTTGTATATTCTCTCAAACAAGATGAGAAAGCATCTTTGTGAAATTGAAGATTCTAGGTTTCGTATTGTAGTAGATAAAACTTGTGATGAATCCAAAAGAGAACAAATAGCACTTGTTTTAGGATTTGTTGATCTACATTATTTTATTCAAGAGCATTTTCTTGATCTTGTACATGTTAAAGATACTATATCATTAACTCTGAAACAAAAATTGTGTGACATTCTTTCTCGACATGGTCTTGATATCTCTAATATTCGTGGTCAATGATATGATGGTGCCAGCAACATGAGAGGGGAATGAAATGATTTACAAGCCCTTATGTTTATTATATCCACTGTTTTGTTCATTGATTACAACTTGCATTAGTTGCTGCATCTAGTAAAGTTGATCTTATGCATCAGTTTTTTTCAAAATAGACTTTCATTGTCAATATCAATTGTTCTTCTAGTAAGTAATATGATGAGTTACATGTTGTCAAGACATATGAAATTGCTCATTTATTAGAGATTGATGAACTTGAAACTGGTAAAAGAACAAATCAAATTGGTACTTTGAAACGAGCAGGTGATATTCGATAGAGTTCTCATTTCTCTTCTATCTATAGTTTGATAAATATGTATCGTGCAACATTGATTATTTTACAAAAGATTATTGTTGATGGATCAACTTATTCTCTGTGTGGTGATACAGATAGTGCTTACAATACCCTAATCTCATTTGAGTTTGTATTGATCTTGCATTTAGTGAAAGATATTATGGAAATAACTGATGTTTTTTTGTCAAACTTTACAAAAGCAGTCTCAAGCAGTGACGGACCCAGAAAATTTATGTTAAGGAGGCAAAAATAATATACATTACTATCAAAAGATATATTAATCCAAATTTAAAAAAATAAAAGTGCACATTAATTATTCTAATACAAAAAAACCAAAAATTACATATAATAAAATAAGACAAAAAATATTTTTTAAAATATTTTTTCATTACTATTTTTAAAAATAAAAAAATATAAATTCTAAATTAATAAATTTATCAATTGACTTTAGAAATTTACATGCAGCATAATTACATATAATAAAATAGAACGAAAGATAAACAAATAAATAATAAGGATCACTAAATTGAGAATAAAATAAAATATATAAATTTATGAAGAGAATAAAAAATTAGATTAATACCTAAACTATAATTGTTTGAATTAAAATTTATAATTGAAAATATCAAAAAGAGAAACAATAAAATTGAAAGAAACATAGAGTCATATAGAGTTATATAAAAAAATATTTAAAATTTACCTTTTGATAAAGAGAAGATGACCACTAAAAAAGGTATAGAAAAAGAAGGTTAAAAGTATGAAATTAAAAAGACAATTTAAGAGAACAAAAGAGTGGTGATGGTTGGAATTTGAGAATGAAAACATACTAAATTTGATTAGGTTAACTAATAGTCAAAATGATAGAAAGATAAAATATATTTGGGACTTTAAATAATTAGGCTTAATTTATTTATAGTGGGCTTATTTAAAATTTAAAATGGAGACATATTATATATATATTTTAAAAAATTGAAATGGGAATGGGGCAAGTGCCCCCTACTGTAACACGTAGGTCAGTGCCTAGTCTCAAGACATAGTGTTATGCAACTATTTCATTCTACAAAAATACTTATCTAAAACATGAGAGATGACATATGGGAGGAATTATTAAAAAATGTGAAATTATTTTGTAAGCAACATAATATTTTAATTCATAATTTAACTATTTCTTATGTAGCAAGACAAGGATGCTCGTGTCACTAAAAAGATTATATTACAGTTGAGCATTATTTTAGAGTGAAAATATTTTTAGTCACAATTGATAAGCAATTACAAGAGTTGAATAACAGATTCAATGATCAAGTAATGGATCTACTAAGTCTGAGCTCTACTCTCATACCTCAAGATGCTTACAAAAATTTTGATATTGTTAAGATTTTTACTCTTGTTAACGGTTACTATCCCGAAGACTTTAGAACAAGAGAAGATTAATTTGCTTTTTCACTTTCAGCATTTTATTCTTGATGCTCGTCAGCATTCAAAAATGAATAATTTGTCAACTATTCATGAATTGTGTAGATATTTAGCAAAAACAAAAAAAAATCAAAAGTGTATTACCTGATTGATAGATTAATTCATCTAATATTAACTTTTTCAATTTTTATAGCTACTACATAGCGCTCATTTTCAGTAATGAAAATAATGAAGATAAGGTTAAGAAACAAGATGGAGGACGTTTTTTCGCGGATAGTTTAATTATTTATATTGAAAAAGAAATTGCTGAAAAATTTAGTTCTGATTCAATTATTGAAGATTTTAAGTCACTCAAAACTCAAAAAGTACTATTATAATCTATTTTATATTTTTTATATATAAATTATTTATTTATTATCTTATTGGTAACCAATTTAAAAAATAATTATATTTATAAATTTTATTTTAATATAAATTTTATTATATAATTTTTATGTTAAATTTTTGTCCCCAAAATTTTTGCTCAAATTTCAATAAGCCACTTTTATTTACTGTCATTTAATTTATTAGTTATTTTGTGTATGGTAAACCACATGCACCTTTTTAGTCATGTTATTCAGTGTTGTTATGAAACAAAATTATTTTTACACATACATCTAATCTTATACTAGTGTCTCATTGAAACCATTTGATTTAACTAAGTACTTATTATTTCACTAGTTACATAAATACAAATATTTATAATTTTTTTCATTTCGATACATACTAAATAATCTATTAAAAATTATAAATGTTTTTCCTTTCTTTTGCTGCTGATATGTATATATGAGTTTGATAAAAAGGATTCCATTATCTTGAAATTAAGGGTGGCAATAGGTAGGGTAGGGTAGGATTTGTGTTCCGAGGGTTACCTGAAATTGTAGGTCAGAGTTTGACGTGTCCGACTGGTGGGTGGTGGCCAGAGCTGTTGTGTCCGACTTGTTTGACTAGCTATGCTGCTGATCCTTTGCCACCGGAGGGTGGTGATACCTGCAAGAGACTCCGATGCTTAAGTTAGCAAGGGTATTAAGCAGGTTTTTAGTAGAATCAGAGTATGAGTTATACCTGGGTGCTTCAGTGTATTTATAATGGTGTGGAGTGACCTTTCTGGAGATAAGATAGTTATCTTATCTTATCTTTGGGTGAGGTCATCTTATCTTCAAGGGAACCGCCCTTATCTCTATAGGCTTGGACTGCCTTAGGATTTGGGTCGTGTTCCTCTGTTGGGCCCTTTTTGGGCTCTTCCTGGTGATTTGGCCGAGGTCTCTGAGAAGAGGTTGGATTATCCTGACCTAAAGAGGTCGGTCGACTTATCAGTAGAACATCTCGAGTTGGACAGCTCGACCCAGGGTATGAACAGTGCCCTTGCTCGAGCTCGGTCTTCTGTTTTGAGGTCGAGTCTTTAGTTTTAGGATTTCGATCCTTTTATGGTGAAGCCGAACTCGGACATTTTGTCAATTTCTTCTTTGTAGAGTTCTCCTTTGAATGCGGAACGTTTTCTTTCGAATTTTATTCTTTTGAAAAACGCGTGTCCCCTTGCTTTGGGAATGTGCGAAGGTTTAATAACCTCGTTAATTCTTTTTAATGCTCTGTTTCTTTGTTCTTTTTTGAACTCTTCACAAAACGATTTCTCTTCTCTGTTTCGTAACTTCCCCTTTTCTTTCTCACTTTTTGTTTTCTCCTGAATATTTGCATTTTCGTGTTTTTCTCCCTGCGATGTTTGTTTGGTGATCGTTGGTGTTTTCTTTGCTTCTGAAAGGCGATTCTGGTTTCCTTCTTTTCGTCTTCAGTTTCTTCGAAGCTTCCTCTTTTTTCCAGGTTGGTTCTTCTTTCTGCTTCTCTACTTCTTTCGCCACTTTTTCCTTTGGGTCTTGGTGAAGCTTTGATTTTGCTTGCATGCTTGAAAGTTTGATCCTTTATGCTTGGTTGTTATGATGCATTTTTCTGGTAATTAGGGTCTCTTAGGGCTTTGCATGTTTTATTGCCCTTGCTGTTGCTTTTGTAGCATTCTGGTATAATGACTTTGGCTTCGTTTGGTTCTTCTGGAGAAACAAATTGTGTCTTTGATATCATCCGTTTGGGATTTTTGTTGTTTTGTTTGAACTGCTACTTTTGTTGTTCCTTTGATGATATTGTTTGAAGAGGGTTGTTTTCTTTGTTGGGAGATGGTGTGAGTCTTCACTCTGTTATTGCCTCCAAAGGATGCCCCTGGTCCTTGGGTTGTGTCCTGGGGGTTTTTTTTTTTATTGCTGAGTCTGCTATCTGTTGTTTATTTTTGCTGTCCGAGTTGTTTGTCTGATCTTGAGTAGTTTTAGTAATCCATCTTCTTTTTTTTTTGTAGGACTAGTTGGCCATGTCTTCTCGTAAAATTTTTGTAGAGACGTCTTCTAAGGTTCCTGAGGGGATGTCCGATTGGTTGGACTCCCTTATTTTAATGTGTGTTTCTGTGGTGAACGCTTAGAGTTGAGAAAACATCATAGGATTTATGGTAGTGGTACCCAAGAGAGGGATTATGAGCTTGTAGCGCCTGATTTATGATGAGAGGGTTTGTTTTCCAACCTCGGTCGAGGGGGAGCGTCCCTTCTTCTATGCCTATGATTTTTTCTTCAGCCAGTTGAACATTACTTTTCCCTTTACTACCTTTGAGACCGACTTGTTGTGGTCGTGTAACGTTGTCCCATGCTAACTCCATCCCAATTCTTGGGGCTTTATCAAGATCTTTCAGTTGCTTTGTCAAGAGTTAGGCGTCTAACCTTTTCAGACTCTCTTTCTTTATCTCTTCGTTTCGGCCAAGCCCGGGGCTTCTTCCAAAAAGAAAGCCTCTTGGGTTTCTTTTAGATCCGTCCAGGGACATAAAGTTTTTACTATGTATGATGAGTCTTTTAAGGATTTTAAGAACTATTTCTTTAAGGTTCGAGCTGTCGAGGGAGCTCACCCCTTTTTTCTTGATGAGAACGATGAGCCTGCTTTTCCTTTGGAGTGGGAGAAGAATGTGACAGTGTCTCGTTATACATGGGAGATGCTCGACGAGGTTGAGCGGGCTTTTGTAACTGTTCTTGAAGATATATGGGGGGAACCTCCCCATCTTGATACCAAAAGATTTATGGGGGACCCGTCCCTAGTCGGAACTGTGTTGGGTACTGGCTTACTTGTTTCTGACCTTGTTTTTACCTTTGCTTCCTCTTATTTCGTATTTGTAATCCATTTCTGTGGTTGATTCTATTTTTCAGAGATGTCTAAAAATAATGAATCCATGGGGGCTTTTAAAAAGGCAAGGAAGGCTGCCGCTGCTCAAAACATATCGGTCAAGGCGGCTGAAGAGGGGTCCTCTCAGGTTCATACGAAGCCGTCTGTGCCGAGTTCCCCTGGGTCAAGGAGGATGATCCCTACTCCCCAGGTTCGTCTGGCTGACCCTCCACCAACTTCGGTTGCAGCCTCTAGTGCTCCTCCTCCGAAAAAACAAAAGATCGTTGAGCCTTTTAACCTGGATGCCCCTGATTTTGATGCTGTAGAGTTTGTTGACCAGCAGATTTCCCCTTATGGTGGCCTTTCGATGGATGATGTGTCCATTCTTTGTCACCTAGAGTTCATCACTAGGAATAGTGTGAAGATGGCTCACATGGGTGCATCTCTTTTTCGAACTGCTCAGGGTATCCCGGTTCATGCTACAAAATCTTTCATGGAGGAAGCTAAGTCGGAGTTTGATCAGATCAAGGGTTTGAAGGAGGAGTTGAAGGTGAAGTTGGCGAAGTTAGAGAAAGAATTGGAGGGTGAAAAGGCTAGTTCTATTGCCTTGGCGGCTTCTGTGAGGTTGGCCAAAGACACGACGTTGAAGCACAAGGAGAGCTATATTTCGGCCTACAGGGAAGTGGTACGTCTCAGGGGTGATTTGGAGACTGCCCGGGATGATTATACCAAGCTCCAGGGTCACCTTATGGGTAGCGTGAATGCTGCTTATGAGAACTTGAAGGAGCAGGTTCGGGTTCTTGCACCCGAGCTCGACCTTACTCTCTTTAGTCTCGACAATGTTGTGAAGGATGGCAAGATTGTCCCTGACGACCCTGATGACGATGATGTTGAACCTCCTCTTGCACCTACCACCAAAGCTTCTGTCGTGCCGACTTCTTCAGCTCTTTCAGCCGGAGTTGAGTCAGAACCTGATTGTCAAATCTTGAACTGGGAGGATGGGACAGTGGATGTTGTGCCTCTCCAGAGTCGTCCTCCTTCACCCCCGTGTTGATGCAGCTTCTGGGAAATCTCTAGACCCTCTTTAATTGTTCTTGATGTATTTGTGTATAGCCCGGCCTGTGGGCTTGTTGAACTCTTTACTATTGTAAATGGTGCTTCTGACTTTGCTATCTCTTTAGTTGCTTGTTTAGCAAATTTATTTTGAAAAACAAAGCAGTTTTCGAGTTCTTGGGGATGATCTTAGTAGCCTCTTGAGTTTATTTATATCTTGTGTTTTTTTCATAACATGTTTGTCTGCACCCGCCTGCAACCTTTTCAGGATTTTTGGGAATGTTGGAGCCTTGTCGACCTCTTTGGATTGCCTTTGTATTTCATACTTGTGGCTTGATTCTTTGAAGTTGTGTATGCTTGGATCCAATTTGTGTGTCGGCCTTCTCACTTTGGCCTGAAGTTATTTCTAGTAATTCGTTTTTTTTTTGGACCTTTGTGAGGTCTCTGTTAGGGTTTACCTTTCATAACGTTAAGGCTTTCGAGAGGCCGACTTTGTCGTGTTAGTCTTTTCCAAGTTACTTTTGGTAATCCTCTTTTTTGGACTTCTGGTAGGTCTCTTTTAGGGATTTACTTTTTGTAACTTGTTTGTGGGAGGCCGACTTCATCATGTCGGTCTCTTCTTAAGTCATTTTTAGTAATCCTTTTTCTTGGACCTTTATCAGGTCTCTTTCAGGGATTACTTTTATAACTTTTATGCTTTGGGCCGACTTCATCATGTCGGGCCCTTCTAAGTTATTTTTGTAATCCTCTTTCTTAGACCTTGTTCAGGTCTCTTTCAGGGATTACTTTTATAACTTTTATGTTTTGGGCTGACTTCATCATGTCGGGCCCTTCTAAGTTATTTTTGTAATCCTCTTTCTTGGACCTTATTCGGGTCTCTTTCAGGAATTACTTTTATAACTTTTATGTTTTGGGCCGACTTCATCATGTCGGGCCCTTCTAAGTTATTTTTGTAATCCTCTTTCTTAGACCTTGTTCAGGTCTCTTTTAGGGATTACTTTTATAACTTTTATGTTTTGGGCCAACTTCATCATGTCAGGCCCTTCTAAGTTATTTTTGTAATCCTCTTTCTTTGACCTTGTTTGGGTCTCTTTCAGGGATTACTTTTATAACTTTTATGTTTTGGGCCGACTTCATCATGTCGGGCCCTTCTAAGTTATTTTTGTAATCCTCTTTCTTGGACCTTTATCTGGTTTCTTTCAGGGATTACTTTTATAATTTTTATGTTTTGGGCCGACTTCATCATGTCGAGCCCTTCTAAGTTATTTTTGTAATCCTCTTTTTTGGACCTTGTTCAGGTATCCTTCAGGGATTACTTTTATAAATTTTATGCTTTGGGCCGACTTTATCATGTCAGGCCCTTCTAAGTTATAGTAATCCTCTTTTATAGGGCTGACCAAACCTCTTTCCAGGGATTTACTTATAACTTTGGTTATTGTGAATGGTCTGACTACTTTACGTTGCCAGTCTTTAAGTTATTTTTTAGCAATCCATTTTATTAAGACCTCGTCAGGTCCTTTCTATGGATCACTTTCGATAACTTCTTGCATTATTCTAGTTTCATCTTTGCCGATTTTGTAGAAATTGGGTTTAATCCTCGTTTGGTCGACCTTTTAATGGATTTGGTTTTCATTTCTGTTGGTCTTTATCGTGATCATGTAGTGTTCATACCCTGGGTCGAGCTGTCCGACCCGGGATGCTCTACAGACAAAGCGACCGACCTCTTCAGATCAGGACGACCTGACCTCTTCTCAGAGAGCTCGGCCAAAGTCAACAGGAAAGCCCAAAGAAGGGCCCTAACAGAGGGCTGCGTACCAAAGCCCAAGGCAATCCAAACCCGTAGGGAGAAGGGCGGTTCCTTTGAAGATAAGATGACCTCACTCAAAAGATAAAGATAAGATAAGATAACTAACTTATCTTATCTAAGAAGGTCACTCTACACTATTATAAATACACTGGAACACCCAGGTATAACTCATACTCTGATTCTACTCAATACCTGTTTAATACCCTTGTTAACTTAAGCATCGGAGTCCCTTGCAGGTACCCCCCACCCTCTGGGGACGAAGGAATCATCACCGCCACCAAGTCCAACAAATCGGACACAGCAACTCCGACCATTACAGAAGATCTCATCTGAAGATCGACCTACAGTTTCAGGTAACCCTCGGAACATTGGCGCCGTTGCCGGGGAACCTGGAAGTCATCCCATCACCATGGCGGATGATCATGACAACGACCACACCTCAGATCTAGAGGAAAGAACGCCGCATAAAAATGCGGACGCCATCCCAAAAGATACTTCCCAAATCAACAACAAGAAGAACTCCCCAAACGAGGGAGCCATGGATGCATTTCAAGACCGGTTAAAACAACTTGAGGAAGAAGCCCTACACCAACGAGAGGCCGAGAAGGACCTACAAAGAGAAATAAGGCGACGTCGAGAATTGGAGAACAAACTCCTAAAACTTGAAGCCGATGTCAAGATGAAAGCCAGCCGATCCACTCCCGAAGATAGCACCCGCAAGGAGCAAGACCCATTCACCAAGGAGATCATGAAGACGAAAATCCCAAAGGACTTTAAACTCCTAGACATGACCTTATACGATGGCACTATAGATCCCGGCCATCATCTCAGCAACTTCAGAAGTAGAATGTATCTCACCGACGCCTCAGATGCAGTTCGTTGCAAAGCCTTTCCAACTACTTTAACAGAAACAACAATTAGATGGTTCGACAACCTTCCTCCTAGGTCCCTCTCAAGTTTCGACGACATGGCTAAGAAATTCCTGGCCAGATTCTCCATCCAAAAGGACAAAGCAAAACATGTTCCGAGCTTACTGGGAATCAGACAAGGAGAACGGGAAACCCTGCGCAACTACATGGAAAGATTCAACAAGACATGCATGGATATACAGAACCTGCCAACAGAAGCCGCTATTATGGGCCTCATTAATGGCTTACGAGAAGGGCCCTTTAGTCAATCTATATCAAAAAAGTACCCCACATCTCTGAACGAGGTGCAGGAACGAGCAGAAAAGTACATCAACATGGAGGAAAACTCCCGACTATGAGAGACCTCGAAGGCCGGGTTCACCCCCCGGGATAAGGATAAAGATTCTAGAAAAAAGGAAGACCGACATGGAGAGAAAATTAAAAAATTCCACAATTACACCCCTCTACGGGTGTCTCTTGTGGATGTATACAGAGAGGTTTGTAACACGAAAAAAATACCACCAGCTCGGCCACTCAAAAGCAAAAAAGGAGGAGGAAACCGGGCTGAATATTGTGAATACCATCGGATCCGCGGGCACTCCACCAATGAGTGTTTCGATTTAAAAAATGTCATAGAAAAGCTACTACGAGAAGGAAAGCTAGATCAATATCTGGCCACCATGATGAGGAATAAAGAAAAAGAAGAAGAGCAGAAGATGTCGGACCAACTGCGCGATCATCTTGAACGCTGATACGTAAAAATTTGATTTCACGTATAACCGGCAAGTATACCGGGTCGTATCAAGTAATAAAACTCACAAAGAGTGAGGTCGATCCCACGGAGATTGGTAGATTAAGCAACTTTAGTTAAATGGTAGATTTAGTCAAGCAAACATAGTTTTGATTTCATGAGCATTTTGATTTTTGAACATAATTTCAAGAATTTAAATGGCAAAGAATGTAAAGAACTAGAATATAGAAATAAAATGAAAGTAAATGACTGAAACTTAAATTGCAAGAAACTTAAATGACATCAAAGATAAATGGCAAGGAATTAAAGGGTGCAGAAATTTAAAGAACATAAGAGTAAATAGCAAGAATTAAAGGAACAAAATGTAGATGACAAAAATAATAAATTGACAGAATGTAAAAGGGAATTGGGCAATGGGTAATCAAACAACTAGAAGCAAAAGAAATAAGAATTAATGGTAGAGAGGATCATTAAGGATCAGAGATGCAAGTTTTCATGAATTGATGTTAGTCAAATCCTTCTCAATCATGGGTGTAGATCCATGGCAAGTGGGTAATTGAATCCCAATCTCTTGGTGATTCAATTTCTCTCAACATGACCAATTGCCACTCTCGTGATCTAAGTGTTCATGAGAAGAGATGAAGCTTAAATCTAATCCAGCCACACAATTCCCATAATCTCAACCAAGGAGAGTTACATCTCACATACTAACCGATGTGTATTGATTAAAGGAATCATGAAAGGATGAACTCTAAACTGAATTATGTGGCTCCTTCCTCAAATTCACCACATAATTCATATAGATTAACCCCTCTCTCGATGGTGGTTGAATCTTTGAAGAACAAGAGTTCCCTCTTTAGATCAACCACTAGAATTGAGGAGGAGAAGATGAGTTCACCAATCCATTCCCACAAGCAGAGCTCTTCCCCCTAATGAAGGTGGGGTTTAGTGAGTCATAGCTCCAATTTCAACAACAATTACCATAAACCAAAATTAAACTAAATGCAAAGAAAGATGAAGAAGAATAAGGAAATGCTTAAAGCTTAAAAAAAATGAAGAAGAGAAGTTCCAAGAAGAACCAAAAATGCTCTCCGGGTATCCTCCCGGAAGTGCTAAAAGAGTTCTCAAAATAAAGTGCTAAGAGTCTAAAATTCTAAGTGTCCAAAAAGTTCCCTCAAAGTACAAACTCCAAAATCTATTTATACTAGTCCCAAAACTCTTTCAAAGATCTTGAATTGGGTTGGAAATATGGGCTTCCTCTTTGTTGAATTCTTGGCTCAATTGGAAGAAGTGTTGCTAGACTTGGAAAGGAAGAGTTCATTCATCATGCTTCTGGCCCATTGGCTTGGCGTTTTTGTCAATAACGCTGGCCTTAATGCACGTTGGCAACGTGCATCACAATTTCCTGGAAGTGAAGTTTGAGACTTGGGCGTTGCTAGCCCAAGTTGTTGCTAACAACTTGCTTTTCCTCTTCTTGGCTCTACTTTCATGCTAAATGTAGCCCAGAATTTGAGTGTCAACCTTCTGCTTCAATATGGACTATTATATATCATTGAAAAGCTCTTGATGTCTATTTTCTAATGCCACTGGAATCACCTCAATTGGACTTTCCTAGCTCAAGTTATGCTTCCTCAAAGAAGGTAAGGTCAAGCTGCCAAGTTGTTGCCAAAAACGCACCCACACTCCCAAGTTGGCAACGTGCCCGTGCCTAACCTCCCAAGGCAGGGACTTGGGGCTGGCGTTGTTGCAAAACACGCCCCCTTGCTAGCACGTTGGCAACGTGCTCGTGCCCCCCCTCCAGGGCTCATCTCTAGCCTCCTTGAATTTCAACTTCATGTTCTTGTTTTTAGGGCCTAAAGATGACTCTGGTTTGGCTTCAATTTTGTGCTCCACCATAGACTATCATATATGGTTGGAAAGCTCTGAATGTTAGCTTTCCAACGAAACTGGAAGCACTCAATTTGGATCTCTTTAGCTCAAGATATCTTCCATTGAAGGGGACATGGTCAGGCTGTCTTGTTGGAGTTGTTGTGGATAACGCCCCTATATTCCAAGTTGGCAACGTGCTACCTCAATTCTTCACCATCCAAAGCTTCCTGGCGTTGTTGCCAAACACGCCAATGTCTTCCTGGCGTTGGCAATGTGCATGGCAAGGCTTCCTGGCGTTGGCAACGTGCATGGCAAGGCTTCCTGGCGTTGGCAACGTGCATGGCAAGGCTTCCTGGCGTTGTTAACTTGGTTGGTGCCCTTCCTGGCGTTGGCAACTTGGTTGGTGCCTAGCCAAGCAACCATTCCTGGCGTTGTTGCCAAACACGCCAATGCTTTCTTGGCTCAACAACGTGCTCGAGCTCCCCTTTGGTGCCAAAATTGCTTGCTACGTTGCCAAGGAACACGCCTTCATAACTTGGCGTTGGCAACGTGCATCTCATTTTCCTGGGCCAAGTTTGCTTGTGTGGCGTTGCCTAGGGACACGCCTATGGTTCCTGGCGTTGGCAACGCCCTCGAGCTCCTCTTCAAGGCTCCATTTGTTGCTTGGTGTTGCCTTGAATAACGCCTATGGTTCCTGGCGTTGGCAACGCCAGCTTCTTCTCCTCTTGGGCCAAGCTCACTCATGTACGTTGCCTTGAGACACGCCAATAGTTCTTGGCGTTGGCAACGCCCTCGAAACTCCTTCATGGCCCAAGTTCCTTGTGCGTTTCCCATAACAACTCACTCCTTCCTCCAAGTTGGCAACGCCAACATTTGCTCTCCAGGGCTGCCTTGCTTGCTTCACAAATTGGCGTTGGCAACGCCCTTCTAGCGTTGGCAACGCCCAAATTTGCTTCTCCAGGGCTGCCTGGCATTGCCTTCAACAACGCCCCCTGTCTTCAAGTTGGCAACGCCAACTTTTGTTTTTCAAGGTTGCCTGGCGTTGTCCTCAACAACGCACCCTATTCCCAAGTTGGCAACGCCAACTTTTCTTCTTCTTGCCCAGCTTGCATCATTCTTGCTTCTATGCTTCCTTGTTTCATCACCTATCATCAACAAAGGAAATAGCTTCAAAGTCTTACCAATTCATGCAATAAATTTCATGAGATTCATTCATATTCATTCATGTATGTATTCTCTAAATCATTTGCATGAATTTGGTTAGAATCAACATGTTCCTTGATATTCTCATGCATGAAGATAAAACTCATAAAAGGACTTGTTTATTTAGAGAAAATGAGTGAAAGTAAGCTAAAACCAACTAAACTAACTAACTAATATAGCAAATATGCACTTGCATCACAACACCAAACTTAAAGTGTTGCTTGTCCTCAAGCAAAATATAAAGGACTTTGTCACAAGAATCTAAGATGTAAGACTTGAATGTTTTTCCAGAGAAGAATTTTTTCATTGAACATGTCATCCTCATTTGTGTGATCCTTGATTTATTGTAAATGAACATGGCTATTCAATTTTTCAATTAAAATGCTTGCTCCAATACTAAATTGGTTAACTTCACTAGACTTCCTTTTTCTATACCGTAGCACATGATCCTTGAACCATTTTTTTCGCTTCTTTTTCTTTTCTTTCTCTTTTTTTTTCAATTAAGCTCGAGATCTTGTCTTAAGGCGGCTCTTTAGCATAAGCTTTCAATCAACAATCCCAAACCAGTTGGTTCAAGTTGTTAAGTGTTGAGACACTCTTAAAGATTTACTAACTCAAGCCTCTCTCCTTAACACATTCAATCACAGGCATATAACATTGAAATTTTTGTTTGGATAGTGGTGTCCAGCACCACTTTGGGTTGCTAAATGTTCTGTTATGGAGCTACTCTTGATTGTGAGTTTTCAATCGATAATCCCGAGTTAGTTAACTCAAGTTATCGGGTGATGAAGCACCCCTCGGATTTACTAGCCCAAGTATGTCTCCTAACATCAATCACCACAGACACATATCCAAACTTTGTCATTGATGCCTAGCCTTTCATTCTTTATCTTCTGTTTTCTTTATTGTCAAGGTTATTTGTGCTATTACTGATAAGGTCTTTGTGATCCTTAACCAAACTAGTTTTGTATAAGCAAGCATTCTTTTGAGTTCATTGAGCCTTGATTCTTTCACAATAAATGCATGTATGCTAGCACTTTTCTCATGGGACAACATGATTCTTTTTAAGCTAGAATTCTCTCTGTTCTTGCTCAAACTACATCTTTTATTCCATTGACAAGTAAAAGTACTTAAGACAAGCAATCATTCCAAATCTGTGAGTGGTGATGCATGGAATGGGCAACATAAAAGACAATGCTTCGAAAAGAAAATGCATTCTAGAAGGTATACCATATTTCAGACATACATCTTCTTTATTTAATAAAACATAAAGAAAAACAAAGGAACTTCACCACCTTTAGTCTTCATGTCCCTTTTTCTTTGCTTGATTCTCCTTGCTTTCCTTTGCCCTTTGGGTCTTCTTTCTTTTTCTTCCTCAACTCTCCTTGTTGTTTTGTTGTTGTTGAATCCCCCTTTGGATCTTCTTTCTTTTTCCTTCTTAGCTCTCCTTGTTGTTTTGTTGTTGTTGAATCCCCCTTTGGATCTTCTTTTTGCCAAATTCCTGAGCTTATCATTGTCTCCTGTAGCCTCTGTTGATTAAATCTCACCCTTGCAAGTTCCTGCTCTTCAAATATCTTGCGAGCTTCATTAAAGGTTTTAATTTGTGGGTTGAGTAATGGGGGTGTGGAACAGAGGTAACTGAGCTTTTCTTGGGTGCATATATCATAGTCAAGTCTGTCTTTATGCCTGGCTTCCCTGAACATTCTGCTTTCATTGAAATCTTTGTGAAATGTATCATGTCTAGCATCCAACCTATGGAGAAGCTCCCTTTGCTGAGCTTGCTCTTTCCTTAGTTGAGCTTGTTCTTGTATTACTTTCTCCATGGCTTTTCCATATTCAACAGTTGAATTGTTGATGGCTTCATGCATCTTGGCATATTGTTCTTGTTGTAGTTCCATCATGTGTGCTTGGTATTCATTTTGTTGGTTCATCCATTGAACTTGAACCCCTCTTTGTTGATCCATCAATTGCCAAAGGTCCCTTTGTTGTTGAGCTTGTTCCTCTTGGCTTCTTTGAATTTGTGAATATTGCCCATAAATCCCTTCCAAGGCGGCTTGGAGTTGGTTCATGTTTAAAGTATGGGGTTCTTCCATTTCTTGAGGCTCCTCCTCTTGTCTTGCTTCTTTCCTTTTCTTCCTTCTTGCTAAAGGTTGCCTTTCCAATTGGGTTGTGGTGATGAACTCCAACCTTTCTCGAGTAAGAGGTTTCCCAACAGAGACCACATCAGTTTCTTCAAATTCTTCCAGAGGCACTCCAGCTTCTTCACATAGGCGCAGAATAGTACTAGGATATCCTAGCCAGCTGTCCTGTTTGACCTTTTGAGCTATGTCAATGATGTTCTTGGCTATAATGTCTCCAACATTGATTTCTCCTCCTTTCATTATGCAATGGATCATTATTGCTCTATTCACTGTTACCTCAGAATTATTTGAAGTGGAGATCAATGACCTCCTCACTATGTCATGCCATCCTTTTGCTTGAGGTATGAGATCACCTCTCCGAAGTTTGAGTGGTTGTCCATGTGAATCCAGCACCCAATCCGTGCCTATTCTGCATAAGTCACTCACCACATCCACATATCTTGGGTCATTTTCAACCCTTTCTTCATAGCTAGCTCGTTTGAACTGTTTTGCCTTGACCTTTAGCACCCTGTTGATGGTGTCCGGGCTAAAATCAACAGTCACACCTCTTACATAACTCATGTATGGTTCTTCATCATCATATTCTCTTATCACATTAGTGTAGAACTCATGGATGAGAAGCATGCTCACTTCTTGAGGTTGGTCACAGAGAAGCTCCCATCCCCTTTTTCTGATTATTTTTTGTATCTCAGGGTATTCATCTTTTCTTAGCTTGAAAGGTAACTCCGGAATAACATCTTTGCTTGACATCCAACTAAAGATCCGCTCATTGTGTTTGGATTTGAATCTTCTTTCATCAAAGGTGTTTTGTCCTTCATCTCCTCTCCTATCCCTTGATGATGAGGCCATTGAAATTCACTTGCAAGGGTTGAATCTTCCACACCAAACTTAGATGAATGCTTGTCCTCAAGCACAAGGAAAATGGTAGTGAATGGGAGAGGTATATGACAACAACATGACTTAGGCAAGCTAGAAAATGATGGTGAGGGGAGGTGGAGTGTTTCGGTTATGTGAGGGGGTGTAGTGCTTCATGAGTTTTGTTGGGTAAAGATTAGGCCTAAGGCACGAATATAGGAAACATGGAATGAGTTGGGGGTGTAGTGTGACTTCGGGTGGTGAAATGAGGTTATGGGGGGGTAGAAGAATGAGTGATGAAAAGTGAGGTTTGATGAATATGGTTGAAGTATTTAAAGTGAAATTTGGTGGGGATGCATGGTTCTAGTGGTTTCCGTGGTGAGATGCTCGGTCATAGCATGGGGAGCATGCTTCCTTGTGCCCAATGCATGTTGAGTTGTTTTTCCCCATGCACAAAGTTCAAAACTCATGTGACTTCCCCTCCTTGTGTATCCGTGACCTCACTCTCCAAGATTCCCCATTACTTCTTTCTTTCTTTCATTATATGCTTCCAAGATTCCCCATCACTTCTTTCTTTCTTTCCTGCAACAAAATTCCAAAAGCTTGAGATTCTTAAGGTGACATTACTAGCTAACAACTTATGATGATATTCCTATGCAAAATTGACTAAACTAAAATTAAAATTTATGAATTGATTCCCTAATCTATTTTTTCTAGCATTAGTAATGTAAGTAAAGACACCAAACTTAGTTTGTGACTAAGTGTTCTATGGAATTAATTCCAAAGATAGCCACATCAAACTTATTATTTTACCTACATTATATGCTATTTCACGTTTTTTTTTTTTAACTAAAATAGATGACTATACTTTCATAGTCTAGTATTTCCGTGTATGTATGGACACCAAACTTAGTTTGTGGCTAAGTGTTGTAGAACACACTTTTGCCATTACTTCAAGATTGGCCACACCAAACTTAGTGCCTTGCATACACCATGTACTAGTCTACTTAATCATTATTGACTACTAAAGTATGAAAATAAAAGACTCCCTGTGCATGGGTTGCCTCCCATGAAGCGCTTTGTTTATTGTCCTTAGCTCGACACTGCAACTTCTTTGCTCATGTTAAGAGTTGCACACTCTCTTCCTTGCTCCAAGGGCCACCAAAATAGTGCTTCACCCTATGTCCATTAGCTGTGAAGGTTTGTTTTGAGGCTTCATCAAGTAATTCGACATAGCCATGAGGTGATACTTTGGTGATGGTGTATGGACCAGTCCATCTAGACCTCAGCTTCCCAGGGAAGATCTTCAATCTTGAGTTGAATAACAACACCTTTTGGCCCGGTTCGAATGTTCTTTGAGAGATCCTCTTATCATGCCATCTTTTTGCTCTCTCTTTGTATATTTTGGCATTTTCATATGCCTCCAATCTGAACTCCTCAAGTTCATTGAGTTGTAGCAACCTCTTCTCTCCTGCTGCTTGAGCATCTAAATTCAGAAGTTTGGTGGCCCAAAAGGCCTTATGTTCAAGCTCCACAGGGAGGTGGCATGCCTTTCCATACACCAGCTGAAATGGAGATTTTCCTATGGGTGTTTTGAAGGCTGTCCTATATGCCCAAAGTGCATCATCCAGCTTCCTAACCCAATCCTTTCTTGTTGTTCCCACAGTTTTCTCCAAGATCCTTTTTAGCTCTCTGTTGGCAAGTTCAGCTTGCCCATTGGTTTGTGGGTGATATGGTGTGGCAACTTTGTGGGTAACACCATATTTGTGGAGTAGAGAGTTTAGTTGCTTGTTGCAGAAGTGGCTTCCCCCATCACTTATGAGTCCTTTGGGCACTCCAAATCTAGTGAAGATGTTCTTCTTGAGGAATTGCAAGACCACGTTGGTATCACATGTGGTGGTGGCTATGGCTTCTACCCATTTGGAGACATACTCTACTGCTATCAAAATGTATTTGAATGTGTAAGATGGAGGGAAGGGTCCCATAAAATCTATTCCCCACAGATCAAAGAGTTCCACTTCTAAAATGAACTTCTGAGGCATCTCATTTTTCTTTGACAAACCCCCTGTTCTTTGACATTCATTGCAATGGCTCACAAACTCTCTAGCATCCTTGAAGATTGAAGGCCAGTAGAAGCCACTTTGAAGGACCTTTGCAGCCGTTCTTTCAGCTCCAAAATGACCACCATAACTAGAGTTGTGACAATGCCATAGTATGTCCTGCATCTCACCTTCTGACACACATCTTCTTATCATTCCATCTGGGCATCTTTTGAACAAGAAAGGTTCATCCCAGAAGAAGAACTTAGCCTCATGCAGCAGCTTCTTGACTTGTTGTTTTGTGTACTCTTGTGGAATGATTCTTCCCGCCTTGTAGTTGGCCATGTCTGCAAACCACGGGACATGTTGAATTTGCAAGAGGTGCTCATCTGGAAATTCTTCATTTATTGATGGAAGGTTGTCTTGGCATGCATCTTGTGGTACCCTTGATAAGTGATCAGCAACTTGATTTTCATTGCCCTTTCTATCTTTTATCTCAATGTCAAACTCTTGTAGGAGTAGCACCCATCTGATTAGCCTTGGTTTGGCATCCTGTTTTGACATAAGATACTTAAGAGCAGCATGGTCAGTATACACTAAGACTTTAGATCCAATCAAATATTGTCTAAACTTATCAAAAGCATATACCACAGCTAGTAGCTCTTTCTCTGTTGTGGTGTAGTTTCTTTGAGCTTCATTCAATACCTTACTTGCATAGTAGATAACATGAAGCTTCTTTTCCTTCCTCTGCCCCAACACAGCACCAATTGCAAGGTTACTTGCATCACACATGAGTTCAAAAGGTAGTCCCCAACTTGGGGGTGTGATGATTGGTGCTGTGGTGAGCTTAGCCTTTAGAGTTTCAAAAGCATGTTTGCATTCATCATCAAAGATAAAAGGATTGTCTACCACCAACAAATTGCTTAGTGGCTTTGCTATTTTGGAAAAATCTTTGATGAATCTCCTATAGAACCCAGCATGTCCTAAGAAGCTTCTAACGGCTTTCACACTAGTTGGCAAAGGAAGTTTTTCTATAATTTCTACTTTTGCCTTGTCAACTTCTATGCCCTTTCTTGAAATTTTGTGACCAAGAACAATGCCTTCGGGTACCATGAAATGGCATTTCTCCCAATTCAAAACTAGATTTGTTTCTTGGCACCTTTTCAAGACTAGGGTTAGATGGTGCAAGCAAGTATTGAAGGAATCACCAAAAACAGAGAAATCATCCATGAATACTTCAATAAATTTTTCTACCATGTCTGAGAAGATTGATAGCATGCATCTTTGAAAGGTAGCTGGAGCATTACACAGTCCAAATGGCATTCTCCTGTATGCAAAGACTCCAAAGGGACAAGTAAAGGAAGTCTTCTCTTGATCCATGGGGTCAACCACTATCTGATTATACCCAGAATATCCATCAAGAAAACAGTAATAGGCATGGCCAGCCAACCTTTCAAGCATCTGGTCAATGAAAGGTAGAGGAAAGTGATCTTTTCGTGTGGCATCATTCAGCCTCCTATAGTCTATGCACATCCTCCACCCTGTCACTGTTCGTGTTGGAATAAGCTCATTCTTCTCATTAACAACGACAGTCATCCCCCCTTTCTTAGGTACTACTTGCACTGGACTAACCCATGGGCTGTCAGATATAGGGTAGATGATCCCAGCTTTACACAACTTCAGGACTTCCTTTTGAACAACCTCCTTCATTGTGGGATTCAATCTTCTTTGGGGTTGTACCACTGGTTTGGAATTCTCCTCTAAAAGTATCTTGTGCATGCATATGGCAGGGCTTATGCCTTTCAAGTCATCAATGGTCCATCCCAACGCCTCTTTGTGAGCTTTCAAAACCACAAGGAGCTTTTCTTCTTCCTCTGCATTCAATGTGGAATTTATGATCACTGGGAAGCTGTCCTTCTCACCAAGGAATGCATATTTAAGATGAGGGGGTAGTGGTTTCAACTCTTGTTGTGGTGCCTCTTCTTTAGTAGCTTCACTTGGTTCCTTTGATGCTTCCAATTTGTCCCCTTCTTGTCCATTGATGTCATGGACTTCCTCTTGTTTCATTTGATGGTTTGTGTCAAGCACTTCTTCAACCAAAGAGTCCATTACATTAATCCTCATGCAACTTTCTTTCTCAACAGGGTGTTGCATTGCTTTGAAGACATTTATGGTCATTTGCTCATCATGCACCCTGAAAATCATCTCTCCCTTTTCCACATCAATGATTGTTCTAGCTGTAGCCAAAAAGGGTCTACCAAGAATGACTGAATTGTTTCCCTCTTCATCCATGTCTAGGACCACAAAATCAGCTGGGAATATGAAGTTTCCCACCTTCACCAAGAGGTTCTCAACTACTCCATTTGGTATTTTGATGGATCTATCAGCAAGTTGGAGTGACATCCTTGTGGGTTTAAGCTCTTCAATCATCATTTTCTTCATCATGGTAAGGGGCATTAGGTTAATGCTTGCTCCCAGATCACAAAGTGACTTGTCAACAGCCATGCTCCCAATCGTGCAAGGTATGAGGAAGCTGCCAGGATCTTTGAGTTTTGGAGGTAGCCCTTTTTGAATGATGGCACTGCACTCTTGATTGAGAACCACCGTTTCTTTTTCTTGCCAACTTCTCTTCTTGGTGATCAATTCCTTAAGAAACTTTGCATATAATGGCATCTGTTCCAGAGCTTCTGCCAATGGGATGTTGATTTCAAGTTTCTTGAAGATTTCTAAGAACCTTGGGAATTGTTGGTCCTTTGCTCCTTTATGTATCCTAGTTGGGTATGGAAGCTTGGGTACATAGGCTTTTACTCCTTCATTTTTGTTTTCTTGTTGTGGATTCACACTCTCATTGCTAGCATGGTTGCTTCCTTGAGTGGGAAGTTTGCCTTGTGGCTTGACAACCTCTTTGCCTTTGTTAGATGTTGAACCCTTTTCCTCATCCTGCCTTTCCACTTGTATCTCCTCTTTGGGTTTTGTTGCTTCTTTATTCGAACTTTCACCAACTACCTTGCCACTTCTTAACTGCAGAGCCTTACATTCTTCTCTTGGGTTGGGTATTGTGTCACTTGGGAGAACATTGGTTGGTCGCTCGGCTTGTTTGGCTAATTGTCCCACTTGTCTCTCAATATTCTTCATGATGACCTCATGTTCCTTGTGTCCCTTGGCTAAGGCTTGAGTGGTTTGAGCAAGTGCTTGCAAGGTTGCTTCAAGACTTGAGATTCTAGTTTCATGATGGTCAATTGGGGGTATGATGGGGGTTGATTGTTGTTGGAAGTTATTGGGTGGATTAGTGTGGTAATTTTGTGAGTTGGGTGATGGTGCAGAGAAGTTGCTTTGGTGAGTTTGTGAGTTATTATGAGGGTGTTGATATGTGTTTTGTGTTTTTCTATATTGGTTAGTGTTGTTGGCATGGTGATTTTGGTTATTTGTGTTGCGGGAGTGATTGTGGTTGTTGTTCTTTTGCCAATGGTTTTCACCCCACTTTAGATTGGGATGATTTCTCCAAGATGAGTTGTATGTATCACCATGAAATTCATCCTGAGAATTTGAAGTATTCTGCATGTATTGAACTTGTTCTTGTGGTTGTTCAACCGTGGTCCCTTCACCTTGGCTCCATTCAAGTGATGGTTGATTTGTTGTGTTCACTGCTGCAAGTTGCAAACCATCCATTCTCTTTGTTATCATCTCCATTTGTTGTTGGATTTGTTGATGCATTAACTTGTTTTGTGCCAAGATAGTGTCAACACCTTCAAGCTCCATTACGCCTTTCTTTGGGGGCCGGATTATGTTGCCTCTCTGATGAGTAATAATACTGATTGTTTGCCACAATCTCTATGAGGTCTTGAGCCTCCTCAGCAGTTTTCATCATGTTGAGTGATCCCCCTGATGAGTAGTCTAGTCCCTTCCTTGCTTCTAAGCTTAAGCCTTCATAGAAGTTTTGGAGTTTGACCCAATCACTAAACATATCAGGTGGACATCTTCTCATTAGTGCCTTATATCTTTCCCAGGCTTCATACAATGACTCCCCCTCCATTTGCCTGAAAGTTTGAACCTCTGTCTTCAACTTGATGATTCTTTGAGGTGGGTAGAACTTTGCTAGAAATCTGCCCATCAGGTCATTCCAATCATTGAGGCTTTCCTTGGGGAATGATTCTAGCCATTGAGTGGCTTTATCCCTCAAAGAGAATGGAAATAGTAACAACTTGTAGACATCTGGATGCACTCCATTTGTCTTCACTGTATTGCATATCCTCAGAAAAACAGATAGATGTTGATTTGGGTCTTCAAGAGGTCCCCCTCCATAAGAGCAATTGTTCTGTACCAAAGTGATGAGCTGAGGTTTCAACTCAAAGTTATTGGCCTGAACTGGAGGAGTGGCAATACTACTCCCACAATGTCTTGGATCAGGGATGGTATAAGAAGATAGCACCCTTCTAGGTGGTCCATCATTGTTGTTGACCCCTCCAGGATTGTGCATCTCATCCTCCATGACTTGATCTTCTCCCTCTGAATCCTCTTCACCAACTATTCCCTTTCCTCTTTCTGCTCTCCTTATCCTTCGGCGGGTTCTCTCGTCCTCACTATTATGTCTATTAGCTCCCGACATACACAAACAAAACCAAAATCACAAGTGAAATATTCTAGAATTAGAGTGGAATTGGGGTTAGTGAAACAAAGTATCAAACAGTTAGTAGGCTTAACAAAAACACAAAAAAATGCTCAATCTAAACCACCTTTCACTTAATCATTGTCAATCTAACCAATCCCCGGCAACGGCGCCAAAAACTTGATACGTAAAAATTTGATTTCACGTATAACCGGCAAGTATACCGGGTCGTATCAAGTAATAAAACTCACAAAGAGTGAGGTCGATCCCACGGAGATTGGTAGATTAAGCAACTTTAGTTAAATGGTAGATTTAGTCAAGCAAACATAGTTTTGATTTCATGAGCATTTTGATTTTTGAACATAATTTCAAGAATTTAAATGGCAAAGAATGTAAAGAACTAGAATATAGAAATAAAATGAAAGTAAATGACTGAAACTTAAATTGCAAGAAACTTAAATGACATCAAAGATAAATGGCAAGGAATTAAAGGGTGCAGAAATTTAAAGAACATAAGAGTAAATAGCAAGAATTAAAGGAACAAAATGTAGATGACAAAAATAATAAATTGACAGAATGTAAAAGGGAATTGGGCAATGGGTAATCAAACAACTAGAAGCAAAAGAAATAAGAATTAATGGTAGAGAGGATCATTAAGGATCAGAGATGCAAGTTTTCATGAATTGATGTTAGTCAAATCCTTCTCAATCATGGGTGTAGATCCATGGCAAGTGGGTAATTGAATCCCAATCTCTTGGTGATTCAATTTCTCTCAACATGACCAATTGCCACTCTCGTGATCTAAGTGTTCATGAGAAGAGATGAAGCTTAAATCTAATCCAGCCACACAATTCCCATAATCTCAACCAAGGAGAGTTACATCTCACATACTAACCGAGGTGTATTGATTAAAGGAATCATGAAAGGATGAACTCTAAACTGAATTATGTGGCTCCTTCCTCAAATTCACCACATAATTCATATAGATTAACCCCTCTCTCGATGGTGGTTGAATCTTTGAAGAACAAGAGTTCCCTCTTTAGATCAACCACTAGAATTGAGGAGGAGAAGATGAGTTCACCAATCCATTCCCACAAGCAGAGCTCTTCCCCCTAATGAAGGTGGGGTTTAGTGAGTCATAGCTCCAATTTCAACAACAATTACCATAAACCAAAATTAAACTAAATGCAAAGAAAGATGAAGAAGAATAAGGAAATGCTTAAAGCTTAAAAAAAATGAAGAAGAGAAGTTCCAAGAAGAACCAAAAATGCTCTCCGGGTATCCTCCCGGAAGTGCTAAAAGAGTTCTCAAAATAAAGTGCTAAGAGTCTAAAATTCTAAGTGTCCAAAAGTTCCCTCAAAGTACAAACTCCAAAATCTATTTATACTAGTCCCAAAACTCTTTCAAAGATCTTGAATTGGGTTGGAAATATGGGCTTCCTCTTTGTTGAATTCTTGGCTCAATTGGAAGAAGTGTTGCTAGACTTGGAAAGGAAGAGTTCATTCATCATGCTTCTGGCCCATTGGCTTGGCGTTTTTGTCAATAACGCTGGCCTTAATGCACGTTGGCAACGTGCATCACAATTTCCTGGAAGTGAAGTTTGAGACTTGGGCGTTGCTAGCCCAAGTTGTTGCTAACAACTTGCTTTTCCTCTTCTTGGCTCTACTTTCATGCTAAATGTAGCCCAGAATTTGAGTGTCAACCTTCTGCTTCAATATGGACTATTATACATCATTGGAAAGCTCTTGATGTCTATTTTCTAATGCCACTGGAATCACCTCAATTGGACTTTCCTAGCTCAAGTTATGCTTCCTCAAAGAAGGTAAGGTCAAGCTGCCAAGTTGTTGCCAAAAACGCACCCACACTCCCAAGTTGGCAACGTGCCCGTGCCTAACCTCCCAAGGCAGGGACTTGGGGCTGGCGTTGTTGCAAAACACGCCCCCTTGCTAGCACGTTAGCAACGTGCTCGTGCCCCCCCTCCAGGGCTCATCTCTAGCCTCCTTGAATTTCAACTTCATGTTCTTGTTTTTAGGGCCTAAAGATGACTCTGGTTTGGCTTCAATTTTGTGCTCCACCATAGACTATCATATATGGTTGGAAAGCTCTGAATGTTAGCTTTCCAACGAAACTAGAAGCACTCAATTTGGATCTCTGTAGCTCAAGATATCTTCCATTGAAGGGGACATGGTCAGGCTGTCTTGTTGGAGTTGTTGTGGATAACGCCCCTATATTCCAAGTTGGCAACGTGCTACCTCAATTCTTCACCATCCAAAGCTTCCTGGCGTTGTTGCCAAACACGCCAATGTCTTCCTGGCGTTGGCAACGTGCATGGCAAGGCTTCCTGGCGTTGGCAACGTGCATGGCAAGGCTTCCTGGCGTTGTTAACTTGGTTGGTGCCCTTCCTGGCGTTGGCAACTTGGTTGGTGCCTAGCCAAGCAACCATTCCTGGCATTGTTGCCAAACACGCCAATGCTTTCTTGGCTCAACAACGTGCTCGAGCTCCCCTTTGGTGCCAAAATTGCTTGCTACGTTGCCAAGGAACACGCCTTCATAACTTGGCGTTGGCAACGTGCATCTCATTTTCCTGGGCCAAGTTTGCTTGTGTGGCGTTGCCTAGGGACACGCCTATGGTTCCTGGCGTTGGCAACGCCCTCGAGCTCCTCTTCAAGGCTCCATTTGTTGCTTGGCGTTGCCTTGAATAACGCCTATGGTTCCTGGCGTTGGCAACGCCAGCTTCTTCTCCTCTTGGGCTAAGCTCACTCATGTACGTTGCCTTGAGACACGCCAATAGTTCTTGGCGTTGGCAACGCCCTCGAAACTCCTTCATGGCCCAAGTTCCTTGTGCATTTCCCATAACAACTCACTCCTTCCTCCAAGTTGGCAACGCCAACATTTGCTCCCCAGGGCTGCCTTGCTTGCTTCACAAATTGGCGTTGGCAACGCCCTTCTAGCGTTGGCAACGCCCAAATTTGCTTCTCCAGGGCTGCCTGGCGTTGCCTTCAACAACGCCCCCTGTCTTCAAGTTGGCAACGCCAACTTTTGTTCTTCAAGGTTGCCTGGCGTTGTCCTCAACAACGCACCCTATTCCCAAGTTGGCAACGCCAACTTTTCTTCTTCTTGCCCAGCTTGCATCATTCTTGCTTCCATGCTTCCTTGTTTCATCACCTATCATCAACAAAGGAAATAGCTTCAAAGTCTTACCAATTCATGCAATAAATTTCATGAGATTCATTCATATTCATTCATGTATGTATTCTCTAAATCATTTGCATGAATTTGGTTAGAATCAACATGTTCCTTGATATTCTCATGCATGAAGATAAAACTCATAAAAGGACTTGTTTATTTAGAGAAAATGAGTGAAAGTAAGCTAAAACCAACTAAACTAACTAACTAATATAGCAAATATGCACTTGCATCAAACGCCAGAAAGACATGTCCGCATGATACACGGCGGATTTACCGGGGGAGGAATCTCTAAATCATCTCGCAAAAGACATCTCAAAGACGTATATCACGTCGCAGGAAAGGAGGAAGCACCCGACATCCCGGCGATCACCTTTACAAAGGAAGACGCATCCGGAGTCGCATCAGGGCATGACGATCCCATGGTCATCACTATTATACTGGCAAACGCAAATCTTCACCGCACGCTGATAGACCAGGGGAGTTCTGCCGACATATTATTCAAAACGGCTTTCGACAAACTCGGCTTAGAAGAAAAAGAACTCAGAGCATATCCAGACAGCCTGTTCGGGCTAGGCGATACCCGAGTTTAACCGATGGGATACATCTCACTCCACACAACTTTTGGAAAAGGAAGTCAGTCAAGAACACTTAAAATATATTACATCGTAGTTGACGTAAGTTCAGCCTACAATGCCCTAATAAGTTGGACAACGTTAAATCAGCTCGGCGCAATAGTCTCGACTCCGCATCTATGCATGAAGTTCCCAACTGCAGGAGGAATAGCTACGATAAAAGCAGATCAGAGGATGGCGCGCCGCTATTACAACGAAAGTTTAAACCTCAAAGGTAGAGGAGAAGAATTCCACACAATTGAGCTCGGTAGAGTTCAGAGGCGGGAAGAGCTTCGCCCACAACCTGAAGAAGAAATAGAGAAAATCCAGATCGGGAATACCCCGGACCAAACAACCAATATCGGCACACTCCTAAAAGGATACATCAAAGAATCACTCATACAGTTTCTACGCGACAACGCCGACCTCTTTGCATGGAAGGCCACAGACATGCCAAGCATAAATCCCATGCTAATGTGCCACAAGCTAGCAGTCTACCCGAGATCTCGGCCGGTACAACAAAGGCATAGAAAGCTAGGACCAGAACGCTCTCAAGCTGTGGAAGAACAGGTATGAGCTCTACTCGAGGCAGGTTTTATAAGAGAAGTCGAATACCCGCTATGGCTTGCTAATGTCGTATTGGTAAAAAAGTCAAACGGAAAGTGGAGAATGTGTACTGACTATACCGATCTCAACAAAGCCTGCCCAAAAGATCCTTACCCGCTCCCAAACATCGATGCTCTGGTAGATGCCTCCTCCGGATATAAATACCTCTCCTTCATGGATGCATACTCGGGATATAACCAAATCCCAATGTACCCACCCGACTAAGAAAAAACCTCATTCTTAACCCCAAAGGCAAATTATCGCTACATTGTCATCCCCTTCGGTCTTAAAAATGCTGGAGCCACTTACCAAAGATTAATGAACAAGGCTTTTTCGGATTACATCGGAAAGGTCATAGAAGTCTACGTGGACGACATGCTAGTAAAGACGTAAAATGAAGAGATGTTATTATCCAATCTGACACAAGTATTCAACACCAATAAGACGACACGGTATGCGACTCAATCCCACAAAATGCACCTTCGCAGTAGAAGCTGGTAAATTCTTGGGTTTTATGATCACACAGAGAGGAATCGAGGCAAACCCGGATAAGTGCAGGGCCATACTCGACATGAAAAGTCTGACTTGTGTCAAAGAGGTATAACAACTCAACGGGAGGTTGGCAGCCTTGTCCAGATTCCTGGCCGGATCAGCAATAAGATCTTTCCCCTTCTACGCCACTCTAAGGAAGGGAAAGGAGTTTGAATGGACAGCGAAATACGAGCAAGCCTTCCAAGACTTCAATAGATTCCTGGGACGGCCACCTATACTAAGTCGGCCACGGGAAGGAGAACCACGCATTTGTACCTCGCGGTGGGAAATCGGGCAACAGCCTCAGCACTGGTCCGAGAAGACAACAGCGGGCAACAACCCATATACTTTATCAGCAAAGCAATACAAGGATCCGAGCTGAACTACCAGAAAATAGAAAAGTTCGCTTATGCTCTCAGACTAACATCATGATGACTTCGCCCATACTTCCAGTCTCACACCATTAAAGTTCGGACCAACCAGCCCATAAAAGGGATTTTACAGAAAACAGACTTGGCAGGCAGAATCTTGCAATGGGCAGTCGAGTTGTCCGAATTCGACCTTCAATACGAAGCTCAGACGGCCATCAAATCTCAATATCTGGCCGACTTCATTGCGGAATTCACGGACACACCAGAAATCCCCACATAATGGAATCTATATGTGGATGGTTCCTCAAATAAAACGGGAAGTGGCGTGGGTGTAATAATTGAAAGTGACCAGGAAACCCAAATCGAACTCTCCCTCAAATTCGGGTTCCCTGCCTCAAATAATCAAGCGGAATATGAGGCACTACTAGCTGGTTTGAAGCTGGCTAAGGAGGTTGGAGCTCAAAAACTTATCATCTTCAGCGACTCACAGGTAGTTACTTCACAAATAGCAGGAAGCTACCAAGCCAAAGATCCCACTATGAAAAAGTACTTGGACAAAACCAGGGAACAGCTTGGACAATTCGGAGAGTATGAGATTCGTCACATACCCCGAGAACAGAATGCCCGGGCCGATGCACTCTCAAAACTAGCCAGCACCAAACCAGGAGGCAACAATAGAAGCCTCATCCAAGAAATTCTACAGAATCCATCAATCTCAGAAGAAGAAAAAGTCCTAGCCATAACAGGTCGCGATCAGGGATGGATGACTCCCATAATTAACTACCTCAGAAAAGAAGCTCTCTCCACAGATGAGAAAGAGGCAAAGAGGTTAAAACAGGAAGCACAATACTATACCATCATAAATAATACTCTATACAAAAGAGGGATTTTAATACAACTGCTAAAATGCGTGCCGACTTCCAACACAAAAGATGTCCTAGAAGAAGTACACAGTGGCATTTGTGGCAATCACCTCGGAGCACAGGCACTTGCCAAAAAAGTGCTTCGGATAGGATTTTATTGGCCAACTGATAAACCCCAATTTCGTGATTTATCTTGTGCTTATTTTGGGGGATTTTATCGCCTTTTTCCACATTTATTCAATGAAATAGCATGATTTTGTAATTCTCCTTTGAATTGTGCTTAAATGTAAAAACATACTTTTTAAGCCTTAAACTGGTGATTTTAATTCACTTTAATTCCATTCGATGCCTTGATATGTTTGTTGAGTGATTTCAGGATCATAAGGCAAGTATTGGATGGAAGAAATGAGGAGAAAAGCATACAAGGAGGAGAATGCATGAAGAAACAAAGATTGGACTTGCATCAAAGGGGCGCGCACGCGCACAAGGCGCGCACACACAGAAGAGGTTCATGTAGGCACGCACACGTGAACATGACGCGCCCGCGCAGATGAAGGATTTGCCAATCGATGCGCAAGTGCAAAGCGTGCGTACGCGCCGATGCTCGCACGTGACTCACTTAAAGGCAAATTGCTGGGGGCGATTTCTGGGTCACCCAGGCCCAATTCCAGCTTGTTTCTGAGTGTATTTCATGCAGAATTGAAGCCCAAGTTAAGAAAGGAAGAACATTAGTTAGTATTAGCATCATGTAGTGTAGTTTCTAGAGAGAGAAGCTCAATCTTCTCTCTAGAATTAGGATAGATTAGGTTAATTTCACTTTAATCTAGTTCCGATTTCATGTTATTCTCTTGTTTTTATCTACAAATTCTTGTTTCTAGCCTTGATTATTCTTAGTTCTCATGGTAACTTTCCTTTTGTTATCTGTTGTGATGATAAATTCTTGTTGGTTTTGGATCTTTTCTTAATTACAATTTAATGTGTGATGTTCTTTTGTTGTTGAATTGAGTTGTGATCTCATTTTCTTTACAATTGTTATTCATTAGATTTCATCAATTTTTGTTATTTGTTATATGATGAGCGGATAATTTGTATGCTTTTTGGCATTATTTTTAGTATGTTTTTAGTATCTTTTAGTTAGTTTTTAGTATATTTTTATTAGTTTTTAATTAAAATTCACTTTTCTGGACTTTACTATGAGTTTGTGTGTTTTTCTATGATTTCAGGTATTTTCTGACTGAAATTGAGGGTCCTGAGCAAAAATCTGATCCAGAGACTGAAAAGGACTACAGATGCTGTTGGATTCTGACCTCCCTGCACTCGAAGTGGATTTTCTGGAGCTACAGAAGCCCAATTGGCGCGCTTTCAATGGCATTGGAAAGTAGACATCCTGGGCTTTCCAGCAATATATAATAGTCCATACTTTGCCCAAGATTTGATGGCCCAAACCGGCGCTCAAAGTCACCTACAGAAATTCCAGCGTTAAACGCCGGAACTGGCATAAAATTTGGAGTTAAACGCCCAAACTGGCATGAAAGCTGGCGTTTAACTCCAGAAAAAGTCTCTACACGAAATTCCTTCATTGCTCAGCCCAAGCACACACCAAGTGGGCCCGGAAGTGGATTTTTCTGTCATTTACTCATTTCTGTAGACCTTAGGACACTAGTTTACTACTTATAGGATCTTTTGACATTGTATCCGTACCTTATGACCTCATAACATTTTGTACACGCTTCTTTCCACAGTATGAGCCTCTAAACCCCATGGTTGGGGGTGAGGAGCTCTGCTGTGTCTTGATGGATTAATGCAATTACTACTGTTTCTTATTCAATCATGCTTGCTTCGATTCTAAGATAACACTTGTTCTTAATCCGGATGAATGTGATGATCCGTGACAATCATCATCATTCTCAACTATGAACACGTGCCTGACAACCATCTCTGTTCTATCTTAGATTGAGTAATTATCTCTTAGGTTCTTTAATCGGAATCTTCGTGGTATAGGCAGGACCTGATGGCAGCATTCAAGAGAATCCGGAAGGTCTAAACCTTGTCTGTGGTATTCTGAGTAGGATTCAATGATTGAATGACTGTGATGTGCTTCAAACCTGTAACCTACTGGGCGTTAGTGACAGACGCAAAAGAGGGATTCTATTCCGGTAGGGGAGGGAACCAAACCGGTGATTGGCAGTACTGTGACAGAGTGCGTGCATTAGCTTTCACTGCGCGGATGGGAGGTAGCTGCTGACAACAGTGAAACCCTACATGAGCTTGCCATGGAAAGGAGACTTGCGTGTTTGATGAAGAAGGCAGTAGGAGAGCAGAGATTTAGAAGATGGAGCATCTCCAAAACCCCAACCTATTCTCCATTACTGCAAAACAAGTAACCATTTCATGTTCTTTTGCTTTTTACAATCAATCCTGATAATTTCTGATATCCTGACTAAGATTTACAAGATAACCATAGCTTGCTTCAAGCCGACAATCTCCGTGGGATCGACCCTTGCTCACGCAAGGTATTACTTGGACGACCCAGTGCACTTGCTGGTTAGTTGTGCGGGATTGCAAAAGTGTTATTGCAATTTTCGTGCACCAAGTTTTTGGCGCCGTTGCCGGGGATTGTTCGAGTTTGGACAACTGACGGTTTATTTTGTTGCTTAGATTAGGATTGTTTTATTTTTGTTGGTCTAGAGTCTTTTAGTTGAGTCTAGTTTCATATTCTAAGTTTGGTGCCAATTGCATGCTTTTATTTTTCTTTTAAAATTTTCGTTTTTGCATGTTCATTAGTCCCTTTTTGATTCATAAAAATTCTAAGTTTGGTGTCCTCTTTGTGTTTCTCCTTTAAAATTTTCGAAAAAATTAGTGTTTGATTTTCTAAAATTTTAAGTTTGGTGTCTTTTTGTGTTTTTCTCTTTCCTCTTTTTAAGAATCAAATCTTTTTCATAAAAATTTTTCAATCATATCTTCTTAATTGCTGTTTTCAAAATCTTTCTTTTTCACTAATTGATTCAGTTCTCAATTTGCTTTGATCTTATTTTATTTTTCTTTTTTTTATTATTTTCGAATTTTATTTTTATTTTCCTTTTGTTTTATTTTATTAAATTTCATTTTTTTCGGTTATTTCAAAAAAATAAAAATAAACAAAATTTATCTCTTTGCAATTATTATCATTTCCCTTTTGTCCATCATGGACTTAAGTGGAATTAATCAGTCCAAAAGGACTCTGGGGTCTTATGCTAACCCCATTACAGCTGCGTATGGGAGTAGCATCTGTATACCTCCCATCAAAGCAAGCAGCTTTGAGCTAAATCCTCAACTCATTATCATAGTGCAGCAGAATTGCCAGTATTCCGGTCTTCCACAGGAAGAACCTACTGAGTTTCTGGCACAGTTCTTACAAATTGCTGACACAGTACATGATAAAGAGGTAGATCAGGATGTCTACAGACTATTACTGTTTCCATTTGCTGTAAAAGATCAAGCTAAAAGGTGGTTAAATAACCAACCTACAGCAAGCATAAAGACATGGAAACAGTTATTAGACAAATTCCTGAATCATTTTTACCCTCCAAAAAGGATGACACAGCTAAGGCTGGACATCCAAGGCTTTAAACAAGAGGATAATGAATCCCTTTATAATGCCTGGGAGAGGTATAGAGGTATGCTAAGAAAATGTCCCTCTGAAATGTTTTCAGAGTGGGTACAGTTAGACATTTTCTACTATGGGCTTACAGAAAAAGCTCAGATATCTTTAGACCACTCAGCTGGTGGATCTATACACATGAGGAAGACAATTGAAGAAGCTCAAGAGCTTATAGACACTGTTGCTAGAAACCAATATCTGTACTCTAGCAATGAGTTCGTTCCAAAGGAGGAGGTCATGGCATTAGTCACTGATCCTAATCCTCAAGAACAGATGAATGAGCTTAATCAACAATTGCTCCTGATGACTGAACAGTTAGCAGAATTTAAAGAAATGCTCCATGATACTAAGGTTGCTAACAAGAGCATAGAACTACAGTTGAATCAAGCAAAACAGCAAATATCTAAACAGATAACAGAGGAGTGCCAAGTAGTTCAATTGAGGAGTGGAAAGACCTTGAATAACACTGTTCAAAAGAGCAAAAAGCCAAATAAGGAACAAATGACAGAGGACAACCAACCCACTGTTCAAAATCCCTCTGAGGACAGTAAGAGCCCAGAGAGGAATATTGGCGTTCAAACGCCAGAAAGGGAAGGAAAGCTGGCGTTAAACGCCCATCCCTTGCCCAGTTCTGGCGTTCAAACGCCAGAAAAGGGGGAAAAGTTGGCGTTAAACGCCCATTTTCCACCCATTCCTGGCGTCCAAACGCCAAGGGAAAATCAGACACCTGAGAGTGCTGACAGTAATCCCTCTAACAAGGCTTCTTCAACCACTTCTGTAAGGAATAAACCTGCAGCATCTAAGGTTGAAGAATATCAAGCCAAGATGCCTTATCCTCAGAAACTCCGCAAGGCGGAACAGGATAAGCAATTTGCCCGCTTTGCAGATTATTTAAGGACTCTTGAAATAAAGATTCTTTTTGCAGAGGCACTTGAGCAAATACCTTCTTATGCTAAGTTCATGAAGGAAATCTTAAGTCATAAGAAGGATTGGAGAGAAACTGAAAAAGTGTTTCTCACTGAAGAATGCAGTGCAGTCATTCTAAAAAGCTTACCAGAAAAGCTTCAAGATCCTGGAAGCTTTCTGATACCATGCACATTAGAAGGCACTTGCACCAAGATAGCTTTATGTGATCTTGGAGCAAGCATCAATCTAATACCTGCATCCACTATCAGAAAGCTTGGGTTGATTGGAGAAGTCAAACCAACCAGGATATGCCTCCAACTTGCTGATGGCTCCATTAAACACCCATCAGGCATAATAGAGGACATGATTGTCAAGGTTGGGCCATTCGCCTTTCCAACTGACTTTGTGGTGCTGGAAATGGAGGAGCACAAAAGTGCAACTCTCATTCTAGGAAGACCTTTCCTAGCAACTGGACGAACTCTCATTGATGTACAAAAGGGGGAAGTAACCTTGAGAGTCAATGAAGAGGAGTTCAAGTTGAATGCTGTAAAAGCTATGCAGCATCCAGACA
This sequence comes from Arachis stenosperma, assembly GCF_014773155.1. Lineage (NCBI taxonomy): Eukaryota > Viridiplantae > Streptophyta > Magnoliopsida > Fabales > Fabaceae > Arachis > Arachis stenosperma. The sequence goes on from NC_080383.1 coordinate 62,315,423, forward strand.
CACCAGATGACTGCATAGGCGTTGACATTATTGATTCTCTGGTAGAAAAAATCAATATGGCTGAAAGCCTAGAATCAGAGCTTGAGGACATCTTCAAAGATGCTCAACCTGATCAAGAAGAACTAGAGGAAGTAAAGGAATTTTCGAAAATTCCTCAGGAGGAGGATAAACCTCCCAAACCTGAACTCAAACCTCTACCACCATCTCTGAAATATGCATTTCTGGGAGAGGGTGACACTTTTCCAGTGATTATAAGCTCAGCTTTAAATCCACAGGAAGAGGAAGCACTGATTAAAGTGCTAAGGACACACAAGACAGCTCTTGGGTGGTCCATAAGTGATCTCAAGGGTATTAGCCCAGCTAGATGCATGCACAAGATCCTATTGGAGGATAATGCCAAACCAGTGGTCCAGCCACAGAGGAGGCTAAATCCTGCCATGAAGGAGGTGGTGCAGAAAGAGGTCACTAAATTACTGGAGGCTGGGATTATTTATCCTATTTCTGATAGCCCCTGAGTGAGCCCTGTCCAAGTTGTTCCCAAAAAGGGAGGCATGACAGTGGTTCATAATGAAAAAAATGAACTGGTTCCTACAAGGACAGTCACAGGGTGGCGCATGTGTATTGACTACAGAAGACTCAATACAGCCACCAGAAAGGATCATTTTCCTTTACCATTCATAGACCAAATGCTAGAAAGACTAGCTGGTCATGATTATTACTGCTTTTTGGATGGCTATTCAGGCTACAACCAAATTGCAGTAGATTCTCAGGACCAAGAGAAAACAGCATTCACCTGCCCTTCTGGCGTGTTTGCCTATAGGAGAATGCCTTTTGGTCTGTGCAATGCACCTGCAACCTTTCAAAGGTGCATGCTCTCTATCTTCTCAGATATGGTAGAGAAATTTCTGGAAGTCTTCATGGATGACTTTTCAGTATATGGAGACTCATTTAGCTCCTGTCTTAACCACCTATCCCTTGTCCTGAAAAGATGCCAAGAGACTAACCTAGTTTTAAACTGGGAGAAATGTCACTTTATGGTGACTGAAGGAATTGTCCTTGGGCACAAAATTTCAAGCAGGGGAATAGAGGTGGATAAGGCAAAGGTAGAGGTAATTGAAAAATTACCACCACCTGCCAATGTTAAGGCAATCAGAAGCTTTCTGGGGCACGCAGGATTCTACAGAAGGTTTATCAAGGATTTTTCGAAAATTGCTAAACCTCTGAGTAACCTGTTAGCTGCTGACACACCATTTGTGTTTGACACACAGTGTCTGCAGGCATTTGAGACCCTGAAAGCTAAGCTGGTCACAGCACCAGTCATCTCTGCACCAGATTGGGCATTACCATTTGAATTAATGTGTGATGCCAGTGATCATGCCATTGGTGCAGTGTTGGGACAGAGGCATAACAAACTTCTGCATGTCATTTATTATGCTAGCCGTGTTTTAAATGATGCACAGAAGAATTACACAACCACAGAAAAAGAGTTACTTGCAGTGGTCTATGCCATTGACAAGTTTAGATCCTACTTAGTGGGATCAAAGGTGATTGTGTACACTGACCATGCTGCTCTTAAATACTTACTCACAAAGCAGGATTCAAAACCCAGGCTTATAAGATGGGTGTTGCTTCTGCAAGAGTTTGATATAGAAATAAGAGACAGAAAAGGGACAGAGAATCAAGTAGCTGATCATCTGTCCAGAATAGAACCAGTAGCTGGGGCGTCCCTTCTTTCTACTGAGATCTCTGAGACTTTCCCAGATGAGCAACTCTTTGCCATCCAGGAAGCCCCATGGTTTGCAGACATTGCAAATTATAAAGCTGTAAGGTTCATACCCAAGGAGTACAGCAGTGTGCAAAGAAAGAAATTAATTTCAGATGCCAAGTACTACCTTTGGGATGAACCATATCTCTTTAAGAGATGTGCTGACGGAGTGATCCGCAGATGTATACCCAGAGAAGAAGCACGAAGGATCTTATGGCACTGCCATGGATCACATTATGGAGGACATTTTGGAAGTGAGCGAACAGCCACTAAAGTTCTCCAGTGCGGCTTCTACTGGCCTACTCTCTATAAAGATTCCCGAGAGTTTGTGCGTAACAGTGACAGTTGCCAAAGAGCTGGTAACCTGCCTCACGGATATGCCATGCCTCAACAAGGAATATTAGAGATAGAATTGTTTGATGTATGGGGAATTGATTTCATGGGGCCATTCCCACCATCATACTCAAACACTTACATTCTGGTGGCAGTGGACTATGTATCTAAGTGGGTAGAAGCAATTGCTACACCCACTAATGATACCAAGACCGTGCTGAAATTCCTCCAGAAAAACATTTTCAGCAGGTTTGGCGTCCCCAGAGTGCTAATCAGTGATGGGGGCACTCATTTCTGCAATAAACAGCTATACTCTGCTATGGTTAGATATGGAATCAGCCATAAAGTGGCAACTCCGTATCATCCACAGACAAATGGGCAAGCTGAAGTCTCTAACAGAGAGCTAAAAAGAATCCTAGAACGGACTGTGATAGCCCGAAGAAAGGATTGGGCAAAGAGCTTGGATGATGCTCTGTGGGCATACAGAACAGCATTCAAGACTCCTATAGGCACCTCTCCATACCAACTGGTGTATGGGAAGGCCTGTCATTTGCCTGTGGAACTGGAACATAAAGCCTACTGGGCAACCAGATTCCTAAACATGGATGCACAGTTAGCTGGTGAGAAAAGACTGCTCCAGCTAAATGAGCTAGAGGAGTTCAGACTCAATGCCTTTGAAAATGCAAAAATTTATAAGGAAAAGGCAAAGAAGTGGCATGACAAGAGATTGTCAACCAGAGTCTTTGAGCCAGGACAAAAAGTTCTGCTCTTCAACTCCAGGCTCAAATTGTTTCCAGGAAAACTCAAGTCCCGGTGGAGGGGTCCGTATGTGATTACAGGAGTATCACCATATGGATATGTTGAGCTTCAGGATACTGATTCTGACAAGAAGTTCATTGTTAATGGACAGAGAATCAAGCACTATCTTGAAGGAAATTTTGAGCAGGAATGCTCAAAACTGAGACTTGAGTGATTCTCAGTGAAAGTCCAGCTAAAGACAGTAAAGAAGCGCTTGCTGGGAGGCAACCCAGTCATTAGAAAGTTGTATGATTAGTTCTTACAGAGGCAAGTATCAAAAATGAAGGAATTCACAGAGTTACAGAAGGATCCAGCTCAAAAAGCAGAGAAAATGAGCTTACTGGCGAAAAAATGCCAGTAAGGAGCATTTTGGGCGTTAAACGCCAGAATGGGTACCATTCTGGGCGTTTAACGCCAGGAATGGTGCCATTTTGGGCGTTAAACGCCAGAATGGGCACCATTCTGGGCGTTTAACGCCAGGTGTGCAGCATCCTGGGCGTTTTAGAAAAACGCCCAGTGAGAAAGAATTTCTGGCGTTTAACGCCAGCCAGGGTACCTGGCTGGGCGTTAAACGCCCAAATGGGGCAACAGATGGGCGTTAAACGCCAGAATGGGTGCCATTCTGGGCGTTTAACGCCAGCTTGGTGGGGGGACCACAATTTTGTTTTCAAATCAGATTTTTTTCAAACTTTCCTTTTCTCACCCATTCTTTTCTACAAAATCACACTTCAATCATTCATCATTCACTTTCAAATCTTCAAAAATCAAAACCTTTTTTTCAAATTTATTTCAAATCAATTACAAACATTGTTCAAAAATTTCACCCTTTTCTCAATTTCTTCTCATATCTTCTCAAATCTCCTTTCAAATTCCTCTTTTTTTTTTTTTCGAAAACTCTCCTCCCCACCTTATAAATACACGTTTGTTCCCCTCTTCCAACCACACCATTCGAATTTTCTCTTCCTCCCCCTCTCTTCTCTCTTCTCTTTTGCTTGAGGACAAGCAAACCTCTAAGTTTGGTGTGCTTTTCCGTGATCACTAAGCCAAGATTCATCAATATCATGGCTCCTAAGAGAAAACAAACCAATTTAAGAGGCAAGAAAGAGAGTAATCCAAAGAATCTTTGGAATGAAGAGAAGTTCTTAACCAAAGAACATGAAGACCATTATCATAAAATAATGGGCCTGAGGTCAGTGATCCCGGAAGTTAAATTTGATTTGAAAGAAGATGAATATCCGGGGATCCAAGAGCAAATTCGAAACAGAGGATGGGAAGTTCTAACCAATCCTGAAACAAAGGTTGGAAGGAACATGGTTCAGGAATTCTACTCAAATCTGTGGCTAACAGATAAGCAGAGAATGACTGGAACCGCTTACCATACCTATAGAACCATGGTCAGAGGGAAAGTTATATACTTCCATCTGGACAAAATAAGAGAAATCTTCAAGCTGCCTCAACTGCAAGAAGATCCTGATTCCTTTAATAGGAGGATGGTGAGAGTAGATAAGGGGTTGGATCAAGTTCTAGAGGACATATGCCTCCCTGGAACTAAGTGGATAACCAATTCTAAGGGTGTCCCAAACCAACTCAAGAGGGGAGACCTCAAGCCAATTGCAAGAGGTTGGCTAGACTTCATTGGGCGTTCCATATTGCCCACTAGCAACCGTTCTGAGCTCACCATCAAGAGAGCAGTGATGATTCATTGCATTATGCTTGGAAAAGAAGTGGAGGTGCATCATGTGATTGCTTGTGAGATCTACACAATTGCAAATAAGAATTCCACTGAAGCCAAATTGGCTTATCCAAGCTTGATTTCCTTGCTCTGTAAAGAGGCTGGAGTGAAGATGGGAGTGGATGAGTTCATACCCATTGAACACCCAATCACTAAGAAGTCAATGGAAGGACAAGTACAAGACAACTCCATCAAGAGGAGGGCGCAGGAATTCCTCCCTGAATTCCCAAGAATTGACTACTGGTCCAACCTAGAAGCATCTATTAACAAGTTGCAAGAGACTATGGAGCAACTGAAGGAAGAACAGCAGAATCAGAACTGCATGCTCTGCAAATTGCTGAAGGAACAAGAGAAGCAGGGGCGTGAAATTCAAGAGATGAAACGCCAAAAGCTCTCCTCTCAAGCTGAGGGAGCATCCACTTCTCAAAATCAAGGTTGTTGAGTTCTAACTCTGTGAAAACCTCTATCATTAGGAGCCTATGTTTGCGTTTTTTTTTATTTTATTTTCTATTTATTTTTTTTAGTTTCATCTTATATCTATATTTGAGTCTTGTTCTTAGTTCATAATTAATAAAATTTAAGTTTATGCCTTAAAGCTATGAATGACCTATGAATCCATCACCTCTCTTAAAAGAAAAATGCTTTAATCACAAAAGAATAAGAAGTACAGGGTTTCGAAATCTATCTCTGAAAACTAGTTGAATTAGTTTGATGTGGCGACAATACTTTTTGTTTTCTGAATGAATGCTTGAACAGTGCATATGTCTTTTGAATTTGTTGTTTTAAGAATGTTAAAATTATTGGCTCTTGAAAGAATGAGGAGAAAGAGAACTGTTATTGAGGATCTGAAAAATCATCAAATTGATTCTTGAAGCAAGAAAAGCAGTGAAAAAAAAAAAAGAAATTTCGAAAAAAAAAAGAAGAAAAAGAAAAAAAAAAAGAGAGAGAAGGAAATAAAGTTGTGATCCAAGGCAACAAGAGTGTGCTTAAGAACCCTGGACACCTCTAATTGGGGACTTTAGCAAAGCTGAGTCACAATCTAAAAAGGTTCACCCAATTATGTGTCTGTGGCATGTATGTATCCGGTGGTAATACTGGAAGACAGAGTGCTTTGGGCCACAGCCAAGACTCATACACTGGCTATGTTCAAGAATCAATATACTTAACTAGGAGAATCAATAACACTATCTGAGTTCTGAGTTCTTATAGATGCTAATCATTCTGAACTTCAAAGGATAGAGTGAGATGCCAAAACTGTTCGGAGGCAAAAAGCTACTAGTCCCGCTCATCTAATTGGAGCTATGTTTCTTTGATATTTTGGAGTCTATAGTATATTCTCTTCTTTTTATCCTATTTTTATTTTCAGTTGCTTGGGGACAAGCAACAATTTAAGTTTGGTGTTGTGATGAGCGGATAATTTGTATGCTTTTTGGCATTGTTTTTAGTATGTTTTTAGTATCTTTTAGTTAGTTTTTAGTATATTTTTATTAGTTTTTAATTAAAATTCACTTTTCTGGACTTTACTATGAGTTTGTGTGTTTTTCTGTGATTTCAGGTATTTTCTGACTGAAATTGAGGGTCCTGAGCAAAAATCTGATCCAGAGACTGAAAAGGACTACAGATGCTGTTGGATTCTGACCTCCCTGCACTCGAAGTGGATTTTCTGGAGCTACAGAAGCCCAATTGGCGCGCTCTCAACGGTATTGGAAAGTAGACATCCTGGGCTTTCCAGCAATATATAATAGTCCATACTTTGCCCAAGATTTGATGGCCCAAACCGGCGCTCAAAGTCACCTACAGAAATTCCAGCGTTAAACGCCGGAACTGGCATAAAATTTGGAGTTAAACGCCCAAACTGGCATGAAAGCTGGCGTTTAACTCCAGAAAAAGTCTCTACACGAAATTCCTTCATTGCTCAGCCCAAGCACACACCAAGTGGGCCCGGAAGTGGATTTTTCTGTCATTTACTCATTTCTGTAGACCTTAGGACACTAGTTTACTACTTATAGGATCTTTTGACATTGTATCCGTACCTTATGACCTCATAACATTTTGTACACGCTTCTTTCCACAGTATGAGCCTCTAAACCCCATGGTTGGGGGTGAGGAGCTCTGCTGTGTCTTGATGGATTAATGCAATTACTACTGTTTCTTATTCAATCATGCTTGCTTCGATTCTAAGATAACACTTGTTCTTAATCCGGATGAATGTGATGATCCGTGACAATCATCATCATTCTCAACTATGAACACGTGCCTGACAACCATCTCTGTTCTATCTTAGATTGAGTAGTTATCTCTTAGGTTCTTTAATCGGAATCTTCGTGGTATAGGCAGGACCTGATGGCAGCATTCAAGAGAATCCGGAAGGTCTAAACCTTGTCTGTGGTATTCTGAGTAGGATTCAATGATTGAATGACTGTGATGTGCTTCAAACCTGTAACCTACTGGGCGTTAGTGACAGACGCAAAAGAGGGATTCTATTCCGGTAGGGGAGGGAACCAAACCGGTGATTGGCAGTACTGTGACAGAGTGCGTGCATTAGCTTTCACTGCGCGGATGGGAGGTAGCTGCTGACAATAGTGAAACCCTACATGAGCTTGCCATGGAAAGGAGACTTGCGTGTTTGATGAAGAAGGCAGTAGGAGAGCAGAGATTCAGAAGATGGAGCATCTCCAAAACCCCAACCTATTCTCCATTACTGCAAAACAAGTAACCATTTCATGTTCTTTTGCTTTTTACAATCAATCCTGATAATTTCTGATATCCTGACTAAGATTTACAAGATAACCATAGCTTGCTTCAAGCCGACAATCTCCGTGGGATCGACCCTTGCTCACGCAAGGTATTACTTGGACGACCCAGTGCACTTGCTGGTTAGTTGTGCGGGATTGCAAAAGTGTTATTGCAATTTTCGTGCACCATTATACCTTCCTTTTATGCCTTCTAAGTGTTTGACAAAATGCTTGGAAGGATGTTAGAGTAGAATTTTATGTTCTTGGCTTGGGAAGGTAACTTAGGAACTCTTGAGTTGCTAATGTCCAAGTGATTGATGATTGGAAATCGTTAACTCTAATTCTAACTAATTGAATTAGTAAGGAATTAGGACTTATGGTCTTGGATTGACATAGCTCATTTGACTTTCCTTTATGAGTTAGAGGATGACTTAATGAGGTTGATCCTTGCCAATTCTCATGTTGTGGTTAGTAATTATGATAGAGATCCTTGACCACCAACCCTTGCCAAGACCCCTTTGTCATTTGATCTCTGTTATTAATTACTTTCATGTCTATCATTCCAAAAACCCCAAAAACACACCTTATAGCCAATAACCAAGCATTTCATTGTGATTCCTAGGCAGACGACCCGGAGTCTAAATACTCCGGTTAATTTTCATTTGGGGTTTGTTACTCGTGACAACTCACATTTTTATGTGAGAATTGTTTGATGGTTTGGAACTATGCTTACAATGAAGTAGTTCTTATTTTTATAAGAAGGAAATCTAGACCATCGAGCAAAATTTTAATCATCAAAATGGCGCCGTTGTCGGTGAGTTGCAATGGTGTTGCGTTATTGGTTATTGTATATATGTGAATAGTGTGAATATCTTGCTTTTTGCTTTAATTGCTAGTTGTAGAGTTTTGTTTCTCTTGTTTTCTATTAGCTTTTGTTTTTATTTTCTCTTTCTACCATGAATTCTCACTTTGGCTATGAGTGTGATTACAATTATGTTGTAGGAGATGTGAATTTCAATAACAACATACATCAAGGATGGGACAATCAAAGGTGAGAGGAGCCATATGCATATGATCAATCCTCATGGCAACAACCTCCACCAATGCACCATGAAGAAAAGCCATTCTATAATGCATACCAATCCAATGGCTATGGTGAATCTCCTTGTGATTTTCAAGAACCACCACCATATGCCTATGAGTCATATCCTCAACATGAACCTCAACCACACTCACAAGCCTATTTTCACCAAACACCTCTATATGACCATGATCCTTACCCACTGTTCATACCCTGGGTCGAGCTATCCGACCTGAGATGATTCGAGATAAAGCGACCAACCTCTTCAGGTCAAACTATCCGACCTCTTTTCAAAGAGCTCGGCCAAACGGACAGGAGAGCCCAGTTAAGGGCCCAAATAGAGGAGTACGACCCGAATCCTAAGGCAGCCCAAGCCTATAGGATAAGGGCGGTTCCGTTGAAGATACGCTGACCTCAACTCAAAGATGAAGATAAGATAAGATAACTAACTTATCTTATCCAAAAAGGTCACGTCTCACCACTATAAATACACTGGAGCACCCAGGTATAACTCATACTCTGATTCTACTCAATACCTGCTTAATACCCTTGCTAACTTAAGCATCAGAGTCCCTTGCAGGTACCCCCCACCCTCCGGGGACGAAGGATCAGCACCATCACCAGGTCCAACAAGTCGGACACACCAGCTCCGGCCGCTACACACCTGCCGGACACGTCGGCTCCGACCAGCACAGAAGATCTCGTCCGAGATCGACCTACAGTTTCAGGTAACCCCCGGAACATTAGCGCCGTTGCCGGGGAACCTGGACGTCATCCCATCACCATGGCGGACGACCATGACAACGACCACGATTCAGGTCTAGAGGATCGAACACCGCACAAAAACGCGGATGTTACGCTACAAGACACTCCGGAGACCAACAAAGACAAAGACGCACCAAATTCAGAGACAATAGAAGTACTCCTGGATCGTCTAAAACAACTGGAAAAAGAAACCCAACTGCAACGGGAAATCGGAAGAGATCTCCAAAGAGAGGTGCGGCGACGTCGGGAGTTGGAAGAAAAACTACAGCAATTGGAAGCCGATCTTAAATCAAAAGCACCTCGGGATAATCCCGAGGAAAATTTACGCAAAGAACAAGACCCGTTCACCAGGGAAATCCTGAGAACCAAAATTCCAAAAGACTTCAAACTCCCGGATATGACCCTGTATGATGGCACCACAGATCCCGACCATCACCTCAGCAACTTCAGAAGTAGAATGTACCTCACTGACGCTCCAGATGCTGTTTGCTACAAAGTTTTTCCAACAACTCTGACAAAAACAGTGATCCGATGGTTCGACAACCTACCCCCGAAGTCCATCTCAAGCTTTGATGACTTAGCCAAAAAATTCCTAGCCAGATTCTCCGTTCAGAAAGATAAAGCCAAGCACGCGCCCAGTTTACTAGGGATCAAACAAGGAGATCGGGAAAGCCTCCGAAACTACATGGAGAGATTCAACAAAACATGCATGGACATACAAAATTTACCAACCGAGGCCGCCATTATGGGACTCATCAATGGCCTACGAGAAGGACCTTTCAGCCAATCTATCTCAAAAAAGTACCCCACCTCCTTAGACGAAGTACAGGAACGAGCAGAAAAATACATCAACATGGAAGAAAACGCTCGGTTAGGAGAGACCTCAAAATCGGGAGCATCCTACCGAGATAGAGACAAGGAATCTAAGAGAAAAGAAGATCGACAAGGGGAGAAAGTCAAAAAATACCATAATTTCACTCCTCTCAGGGCATCCCTGGTCGAGATATACAAAGAAGTCTGCCATACAGAAAAAATCCCCCCAGCACGGCCACTCAAAGGCAAAAGGGGAGGAGGAAACCGAAAGGAATATTGTGAATACCATCGAGTCCGAGGACACTCCACAAACGAATGCTTCGACTTAAAAAATATCATAGAAAAATTGGTGAGAGAAGGAAAATTAGATCAATTCCTGGCCACCCGGGATGATGATCAAAGAAAGAGACGAAGAGAAGAAGACACCGAACGAACAGAACGATCACCTCGGACACTAGAAAGATATGTCCACATGATACACGACGGATTCACAGCAGGTGGGATCTCCAAATCCTCCCGCAAAAGATATCTCAAAGAAGTATATCACGTCGAAGGAGAGGAGAAAGCACTTAACATCCCGACAATTAGATTCACTAAAGAGGACGCATCCGACATCATCACAGAAAACGATGATCCCGTGGTTATCACCATCATATTGGCGAATGCCAACCTGCACCACACATTAATAGACCAAGGGAATTCTGCCGACATCTTATTCAAAACAGCCTTTGATAAACTCGGCTTGGAAGAAAAAGAACTTAAAGCATATCCAAACAGCCTGTTTAGGCTAGGAGATACCCCGGTTCGACCACTCGGATACATACCGCTACACACAACCTTCGAAAGGGGGATCAATCCAGGACCCTCAAAATAGACTACATCGTAGTCGATGTAAGTTCAGCTTACAACGCTCTCATAGGATGGACAACACTTAACCAACTCGGCGCAATAGTCTCGACCCCACACCTATGTATGAAGTTCCCAACCCCAAAAGGGATAGCCACGATAAAAGCAGACCAGAAGACGGCACGTCGCTGTTATAACGAAAGCCTAAATCTCAGAGGCAAAGGAGAAGAGGTCCACACAATCGAGCTGGGCAGAGTTCATCGACGAGAAGAACTTCGTCCCCAGCCAGAAGGTGAGATAGAAAAGATTCAGATCCGGGACACCTCGAAAAAAACAACCAATATCGGCACGATCCTAAAAGGAGATTTAAAAGAACTACTAATACAATTCTTGCGAGATAACGTCGATCTCTTCGCGTGGAAAGCTGCAGACATGCCAGGCATAGACCCTAAACTAATGTGCCACAAGTTGGCAGTGTACCCAGGATCTCGACCGGTGCAGCAGAGGCGAAGAAAACTTGGGCCAGAGAGATCCCAAGCTGTGGACGAGCAAGTACAGGCACTACTGGAAGCCAGATTCATAAGAGAAGTCAAATACCCGCTATGGCTAGCCAATATTTTCTTGGTGAAAAAATCAAACGGGAAGTGGCAAATGTGCACCGATTATACCGATCTCAACAAAGCTTGTCCAAAAGATCCATACCCACTCCCAAGTATTGACGCTCTAGTAGATGCTTCCTCCGGATACAAATATCTCTCGTTTATGGACACATACTCGGGGTACAATCAAATCCCCATGTATCCACCAGATCAAGAAAAAACCTCGTTCCTAACACCGAAAGCAAACTACTGCTACATCGTGATGCCTTTCGGTCTCAAGAACGCAGGAGCAACATATCAAAGGCTAATGAATAACGTCTTCTCAGATCACATCGGAAAAATCATGGAAGTCTATGTGGACGACATGTTGATAAAGACACAAAGCGAAGATACATTATTATCCGACCTGACTCAAGTATTTTACACTATAAGGAAGCACAACATGCGGCTCAATCCTGCAAAGTGTACCTTCGCAGTCGAAGCAGGCAAATTCTTAGGCTTCATGCTCACACAAAGGGGAATTGAAGCAAATCCAGACAAATGTCAAGCCATACTCAATATGAAGAGCCCAACATGTGTTAAAGAAGTACAACAACTCAATGGGAGGTTGGCCACCCTATCCCGATTCTTAGCAGGAGCTGCGATAAGATCTCTCCCCTTCTATGCTACTTTAAGAAAGGGAAAACAGTTCGAATGGATGACAGAATGTGAGCAAGCCTTCCAAGACTTCAAGGAGTTCTTAGGACGGCCACCTATCCTATCTCGACCACGAGAAGGAGAACCGCTCATATTATATCTCGCAGTAGGGAGTCGGGCAATAGCCTCAGCACTAATCAGAGAAGACGAAAATGGGCAACAACCCGTCTACTTCATTAGCAAAGCGCTACGGGGATCCGAGCTGAACTACCAGAAAATAGAAAAATTTGCCTATACCCTCATTCTAACATCTCGACGACTCCGCCTGTACTTCCAGGCTCACACCATTAAAGTTCGAACTAACCAGCCCATAAAAGGAATATTACAGAAAATAGATCTGGCTGGCAGAATTCTACAATGGGCAGTCGAGTTGTCAGAGTTTGACCTCCAATATGAAGCTCGGACGGCAATTAAATCACTGTATCTGGCCGACTTTATCGCAGAATTCACAGATGCCCTAGAAACCCCCACAGAATGGAACCTTTACGTAGACGGTTCTTCAAATAAAGCTGGAAGCGGCGCAGGCGTGATAATAGAAAGCGACCAAGGAACCCAAGTTGAGCTTTCCCTCAAGTTCGGGTTCCCCGGCCTCAAACAACCAAGCAGAATATGAAGCATTATTAGCCGGTTTGAAGCTGGCCAAAGAGGTCGGAGCTCAAAAACTAAACATTTACAGCGATTCACAAGTGGTCACATCACAAATAACAGGGAGCTACCAAGCCAAAGATCCCACCATAAAAAAATATTTGGATAAAACCAAGAAACAGCTCGGACAAATCGAGGAGTACAAAATCTGCCACATACCCCGTGAACAAAATGCCCGGGCTGATGCGCTCTCAAAACTAGCCAGCACCAAACCGGGGGGCAACAATAGGAGCCTCATCCAGGAAATGTTGCAAAACCCGTCAATCTCGGAAGAAGAAAAAGTCTTGACTATAACAAGTCATGACCAAGAATGGATGACCCCCATAATCAACTACCTCAAAGCAGGAACACTTCCCACAGAAGAAAAGGAGGCAAAGAAGTTAAAAAGGGATGCACAGTACTACACCATCATAAACAACATCCTGTACAAAAGAGGAATCTCAACACCTTTACTAAAATGCGTGCCTCCAACACAAGGGAAGTGCTAGAAGAAGTACACGGCGGCATTTGTGGTAATCATCTCGGGGCACGAGCTCTCGCTAAAAAAGTACTCCGGGCAGGATTTTATTGGCCAACTCTACAGAAAGAAGCTACAGAATTTGTAAAGACATGTCCACCATGTCAGAAACATGCCAACTTTCACATCGTCCCGCCAGAAGAGCTCATTAGCGTGACCTCGCCTTGGCCGTTCGCGAAGTGGGGACTCGATCTTCTCGATCCCTTCCCACAGGGATTAGGACAAGTTAAATTCCTCATAGTAGGGGTGGATTACTTCACAAAGTAGATCGAGGCAGAGCCCCTAGCTAATGCCACCGCTCAGAGAAGCCAGAAATTCTTATATAGAAATATTGTCACAAGGTTCGGAGTTCCATTTTCAATAACCACGGACAATGGCACTCAATTCACAGATGCAGGCTTCAGAAAACTAGTAACTGACTTGAACATAAAGCACCAATACACCTCCGATGAACATCCACAAGCCAATGGACAGGCTGAGGCTGCTAACAAAGTCATATTAGCCGGATTAAAACGGAGATTACAAGACGCAAAGGGAGCCTGGGCAGAGGAGCTTCCACAAGTTCTATGGGCATATCGAACAACGCCACATTCCTCCACGAAGGAATCCCCCTTCCGACTAGCATACGGAATAGAGGCAATGATTCCAGTAGAGATTGAGGAAAGGTCGCCTAGAGTAGTTCACTACAATGAGGGAGCAAACTCCCAACTTCAGAGAGAAGAGCTCGACTTATTACCCGAAATCCAAGAAAGAGCTCGGATAAGGGAAGAAGCTCTAAAGCGCCGAATGGCCTCCAGATATAATCAAAAGGTAGTACCGAGAAGTTTTGCAGAGAATGATCTCATCCTAATCCGAAATGATATTAGAACAACTCGATCAGGAGAAGGAAAGCTGGCAGCAAACTGGAAAGGACCCTACCGAGTTGTAAAAATACTTGGAAAGGGCTACTACAGACTGTCTGAACTCGACGAACGAGAGTTTCCCAGATCATGGCACACCTGCAACCTAAGAAGGTACTACAGTTAGAATAAACAAAGATCTCATCATTGGATGCACTCTTTTTCCTGAAAAGGTTTTTTAATGAGGCACCAAGTTGAGATTCAAACAATCCCATATGTATATATTTGCACTTTTTCTTTTTACAAAATATATTTTAGATGTTCTACAAAGATTCCAAGACGCATTAATCTGAAGCATTCATCGTCCAATTATAAAGCAACAGATCGGCGGAAAGTGAAAAATAAATTTCACTGCACGATCACGATAAAGACAACCGTCCGATAAAGGTGAAAACGCGATTCACCCAAAGGACGATCTAGAGGTGACAACCACTTTCTACAAATCGGCAAAGATGAACATAGAATAATGTAAGAAGTTATCGAAAGTGATCTAAAAAAGAACCTGACGAGGTCTTACGGATCACTAAAATAATAACTTAAGGACTGGTCGAACATTAAGAAGTCGAACCAAGTCAACCCAAGTTATAAGTAAACCCTGGAAAGAGGTCTGGACAACCCTATTAAAGAGGATTACTTTAACTTAGAAGGGCCTGACATAATCAAGTCGGCCCAAAACAAAAAGTTATGCAAAGTAGTCCCTGAAAGAGATTTGACAAAGATCCAAGAAAGAGGACTACAAAAAATAACTTAAAGGAGACCGGCATAACCAAGTCGGACTCCTACCACTTAAAAGTTATGCGAAGTAGTCCCTGAAAGAGATTTGACAAAGATCCAAGAAAGAGGACTACAAAAAATAACTTAAAGGAGACCGGCATAACCAAGTCGGACTCCTACCACTTAAAAGTTATGCGAAGTAGTCCCTGAAAGAGATATGACAAAGATCCAAGAAAGAGGACTACAAAAAATAACTTAAAGGAGACCGGCATAACCAAGTCGGACTCCTACCACTTAAAAGTTATGCGAAGTAATCCCTGAAAGAGATCTGACAAAGATCCAAGAAAGAGGACTACAGAAAATAACTTAAAGGAGACTGTTATAACCAAGTCAGACTCCTACCACTTCAAAGTTATCAAAGTAATCCCTGAAAAGAGACCTAACAAAGGTCCAAAAAAGAGGATTACAGAAATAACTAAAAGAGGGACTAGCGCAAAAGACCCATCAAGAAACAAGCTGGACCCCTGAGTCACAACCTCAAAGGATCAAAGCTACAAACAATAAAATAAAACAATCCGAGGAGGTCAAGCTGCAAAATTTCAAACATCAGCAAACAGTAGAAGATGCCAAATCAAAAAACTACTTTTTTAAAAAGGCCGTAAAAGGCCACCAAAACTTACCACCAAAAGACAGCAAGCTATAAAAGTTGCTAGATAAAGCAACTAAGAAGTGTCAGCGATTAAATAAAAAAGTTTCAAAATCCCACAAGCCGGGCCAGCTACAAATCAACAAGCTTCAGGAACTTTCTTGGCATCATCAGGACGAGTCTGAATAGGCATGGCATCTACAGTTCCATCTTCCCGGTTCAGAACCTGGCAATCCGAATCAGGCGCAATCGAAAGAGCAGAAGAAGTCGACACTTTGGCAGAGGACACAGGAGGAGGATCAGCATCATCATCACCATCGTCATCAGGGACAATCTTGCCATCCCTGACAATATTGTCCAGGCTGAAAGGGGTGAGATTGGCCTCGGGAGCAATGACCCGAAATTGCTCCTTCAAGTTCTCGTAAGCAGCAGTCACACTGTCCACGAGATGACCTTGGAGCTCAGAATAATCCTCCCGGGTATTGTTCAACTCCTCCCTCAGGCGCATCACCTCCCGATAAGTCGTGACGTAACTCTCCTTATGCATCAGGGCTGTGTCCTCGACCAACCTCAAAGAAGCCGCCAGCGAAAGGGAACTCACCTTCTCATTTTCTAGATCCTTCTCTAACTTGGTCACCTTTAATTCGAGCTCCTCCTTCAGCCCCTTCATCCGGTCAAACTCCAGCTTTGCCTCCTCCATAAATGCCTTGGTGGCTGATGAGCGGATAATTTGTATGCTTTTTGGCATTGTTTTTAGTATGTTTTTAGTATCTTTTAGTTAGTTTTTAGTATATTTTTATTAGTTTTTAATTAAAATTCACTTTTCTGGACTTTACTATGAGTTTGTGTGTTTTTCTGTGATTTCAGGTATTTTCTGACTGAAATTGAGGGTCCTGAGCAAAAATCTGATCCAGAGACTGAAAAGGACTACAGATGCTGTTGGATTCTGACCTCCCTGCACTCGAAGTGGATTTTCTGGAGCTACAGAAGCCCAATTGGCGCGCTCTCAACGGCATTGGAAAGTATACATCCTGGGCTTTCCAGCAATATATAATAGTCCATACTTTGTCCAAGATTTGATGGCCCAAACCGGCGCTCAAAGTCACCTACAGAAATTCCAGCGTTAAACGCCGGAACTGGCATAGAATTTGGAGTTAAACGCCCAAACTGGCATGAAAGCTGGCGTTTAACTCCAGAAAAGGTCTCTACACGAAATTCCTTCATTGCTCAGCCCAAGCACACACCAAGTGGACCCGGAAGTGGATTTTTCTGTCATTTACTCATTTCTGTAAACCTTATGACCCCATAACATTTTGTACACGTTTCTTTCCACAGTATGAGCCTCTAAACCCCATGGTTGGGGGTGAGGAGCTCTGCTGTGTCTTGATGGATTAATGCAATTACTACTATTTCTTATTCAATCATGCTTGCTTCGATTCTAAGATAACACTTGTTCTAAATCCGGATGAATGTGATGATCCGTGACAATCATCATCATTCTCAACTATGAACACGTGCCTGACAACCACCTCTGTTCTATCTTAGATTGAGTAGTTATCTCTTAGGTTCTTTAATCGGAATCTTCGTGGTATAGGCAGGACCTGATGGCAGCATTCAAGAGAATCCGGAAGGTCTAAACCTTGTCTGTGGTATTCTGAGTAGGATTCAATGATTGAATGACTGTGATGTGCTTCAAACCTGTAACCTACTGGGCGTTAGTGACAGACGCAAAAGAGGGATTCTATTCCGGTAGGGGAGGGAACCAAACCGGTGATTGGCAGTACTGTGACAGAGTGCGTGCATTAGCTTTCACTGCGCGGATGGGAGGTAGCTGCTGACAACAGTGAAACCCTACACGAGCTTGCCATGGAAAGGAGACTTGCGTGTTTGATGAAGAAGGCAGTAGGAGAGCAGAGATTCAGAAGATGGAGCATCTCCAAAACCCCAACCTATTCTCCATTACTGCAAAACAAGTAACCATTTCATGTTCTTTTGCTTTTTACAATCAATCCTGATAATTTCTGATATCCTGACTAAGATTTACAAGATAACCATAGCTTGCTTCAAGCCGACAATCTCCGTGGGATCGACCCTTGCTCACGCAAGGTATTACTTGGACGACCCAGTGCACTTGCTGGTTAGTTGTGCGGGATTGCAAAAGTGTTATTGCAATTTTCGTGCACCAAGTTTTTGGTGCCGTTGCCGGGGATTGTTCGAGTTTGGACAACTGACGGTTTATTTTGTTGCTTAGATTAGGACTGTGTTATTTTTGTTGGTTTAGAGTCTTTTAGTTGAGTCTAGTTTCATATTCTAAGTTTGGTGTCAATTGCATGCTTTTATTTTTCTTTTAAAATTTTCGTTTTTGCATGTTCATTAGTCCCTTTTTGATTCATAAAAATTCTAAGTTTGGTGTCCTCTTTGTGTTTCTCCTTTAAAATTTTCGAAAAAATTAGTGTTTGATTTTCTAAAATTTTAAGTTTGGTGTCTTTTTGTGTTTTTCTCTTTCCTCTTTTTAAGAATCAAATCTTTTTCATAAAAATTTTTCAATCATATCTTCTTAATTGCTGTTTTCAAAATCTTTTTCTTTACTAATTGATTCAGTTCTCAAATTGCTTTGATCTTATTTTATTCTTAATTTTCGAAATTTATTTTATTTTCCTTTTGTTTTATTTTATTCTATTTTAATTTTTTTTCGGTTATTTCAAAAAAAAATAAAATAAACAAAATTTATCTCTTTGCAATTATTATCATTTCCCTTTTGTCCATCATGGACTTAAGTGGAATTAATCAGTCCAAAAGGACTCTGGGGTCTTATGCTAACCCCATTACAGCTGCGTATGGGAGTAGCATCTGTATACCTCCCATCAAAGCAAGCAGCTTTGAGTTAAATCCTCAACTCATTATCATAGTGCAGTAGAATTGCCAGTATTCCGGTCTTCCACAGGAAGAACCTACTGAGTTTCTGGCACAGTTCTTACAAATTGCTGACACAGTACATGATAAAGAGGTAGATCAGGATGTCTACAGACTATTACTGTTTCCATTTGCTGTAAAAGATCAAGCTAAAAGGTGGTTAAATAACCAACCTACAGCAAGCATAAAGACATGGAAACAGTTATCAGACAAATTCCTGAATCATTTTTACCCTCCAAAAAGGATGACACAGCTAAGGCTGGACATCCAAGGCTTTAAACAAGAGGATAATGAATCCCTTTATAATGCCTGGGAGAGGTATAGAGGTATACTAAGAAAATGTCCCTCTGAAATGTTTTCAGAGTGGGTACAGTTAGACATTTTCTACTATGGGCTTACAGAAAAAGCTCAGATGTCTTTAGACCACTCAGCTGGTGGATCTATACACATGAGGAAGACAATTGAAGAAGCTCAAGAGCTTATAGACACTGTTGCTAGAAACCAATATCTGTACTCTAGCAATGAGTTCGTTCCAAAGGAGGAGGTCATGGCATTAGTCACTGATCCTAATCCTCAAGAACAGATGAATGAGCTTAATTAACAATTGCTCCTGATGACTGAACAGTTAGCAGAATTTAAAGAAATGCTCCATGATACTAAGGTTGCTAACAAGAGCATAGAACTACAGTTGAATCAAGCAAAACAGCAAATATCTAAACAGATAACAGAGGAGTGCCAAGCAGTTCAATTGAGGAGTGGAAAGACCTTGAATAACACTGTTCAAAAGAGCAAAAAGCCAAATAAGGAACAAATGACAGAGGACAACCAACCCACTGTTCAAAATCCCTCTGAGGACAGTAAGAGCCCAGAGAGGAATATTGGCGTTCAAACGCCAGAAAGGGAAGGAAAGCTGGCGTTAAACGCCCATTCCTTGCCCAGTTCTGGCGTTCAAACGCCAGAAAAGGGGGAAAAGTTGGCGTTAAACGCCCATTTTCCACCCATTCCTGGCATCCAAACGCCAAGGGAAAATCAGACACCTGAGAGTGCTGACAGTAATCCCTCTAACAAGGCTTCTTCAACCACTTCTGTAAGGAATAAACCTGCAGCATCTAAGGTTGAAGAATATCAAGCCAAGATGCCTTATCCTCAGAAACTCCGCAAGGCGGAACAGGATAAGCAATTTGCCCGCTTTGCAGATTATTTAAGGACTCTTGAAATAAAGATTCCTTTTGCAGAGGCACTTGAGCAAATACCTTCTTATGCTAAGTTCATGAAGGAAATCTTAAGTCATAAGAAGGATTGGAGAGAAACTGAAAAAGTGTTTCTCACTGAAGAATGCAGTGCAGTCATTCTAAAAAGCTTACCAGAAAAGCTTCAAGATCCTGGAAGCTTTCTGATACCATGCACATTAGAAGGCACTTGCACCAAGATAGCTTTATGTGATCTTGGAGCAAGCATCAATCTAATACCTGCATCCACTATCAGAAAGCTTGGGTTGATTGGAGAAGTCAAACCAACCAGGATATGCCTCCAACTTGCCGATGGCTCCATTAAACACCCATCAGGCATAATAGAGGACATGATTGTCAAGGTTGGGCCATTCGCCTTTCCAACTGACTTTGTGGTGCTGGAAATGGAGGAGCACAAAAGTGCAACTATCATTCTAGGAAGACCTTTCCTAGCAACTGGACGAACTCTCATTGATGTACAAAAGGGGGAAGTAACCTTGAGAGTCAATGAGGAGGAGTTCAAGTTGAATGCTGTAAAAGCTATGCAGCATCCAGACACACCAGATGACTGCATAGGCGTTGACATTATTGATTCTCTGGTAGAAGAAATCAATATGGCTGAAAGCCTAGAATCAGAGCTTGAGGACATCTTCAAAGATGCTCAACCTGATCAAGAAGAACTAGAGGAAGTAAAGGAATTTTCAAAAATTCCTCAGGAGGAGGATAAACCTCCCAAACCTGAACTCAAACCTCTACCACCATCTCTGAAATATGCATTTCTGGGAGAGGGTGACACTTTTCCAGTGATTATAAGCTCAGCTTTAAATCCACAGGAAGAGGAAGCACTGATTAAAGTGCTAAGGACACACAAGACAACTCTTGGGTGGTCCATAAGTGATCTCAAGGGTATTAGCCCAGCTAGATGCATGCACAAGATCCTATTGGAGGATAATGCCAAACCAGTGGTCCAGCCACAGAGGAGGCTAAATCCTGCCATGAAGGAGGTGGTGCAGAAAGAGGTCACTAAATTACTGGAGGCTGGGATTATTTATCCTATTTCTGATAGCCCCTGGGTGAGCCCTGTCCAAGTTGTTCCCAAAAAGGGAGGCATGACAGTGGTTCATAATGAAAAAAATGAACTGGTTCCTACAAGGACAGTCACAGGGTGGCGCATGTGTATTGACTACAGAAGACTCAATACAGCCACCAGAAAGGATCATTTTCCTTTACCATTCATAGACCAAATGCTAGAAAGACTAGCTGGTCATGATTATTACTGCTTTTTGGATGGCTATTCAGGCTACAACCAAATTGCAGTAGATCCTCAGGACCAAGAGAAAACAGCATTCACCTGCCCTTCTGGCGTGTTTGCCTATAGGAGAATGCCTTTTGGTCTGTGCAATGCACCTGCAACCTTTCAAAGGTGCATGCTCTCTATCTTCTCAGATATGGTAGAGAAATTTTTGGAAGTCTTCATGGATGACTTTTCAGTATATGGAGACTCATTTAGCTCCTGTCTTAACCACCTATCCCTTGTCCTGAAAAGATGCCAAGAGACTAACCTAGTTTTAAACTGGGAGAAATGTCACTTTATGGTGACTGAAGGAATTGTCCTTGGGCACAAAATTTCAAGCAGGGGAATAGAGGTAGATAAGGCAAAGGTAGAGGTAATTGAAAAATTACCACCACCTGCCAATGTTAAGGCAATCAGAAGCTTTCTGGGGCATGCAGGATTCTACAGAAGGTTTATCAAGGATTTTTCGAAAATTGCTAAACCTCTGAGTAACCTGTTAGCTGCTGACACACCATTTGTGTTTGACACACAGTGTCTGCAGGCATTTGAGACCCTGAAAGCTAAGCTGGTCACAGCACCAGTCATCTCTGCACCAGATTGGGCATTACCATTTGAATTAATGTGTGATGCCAGTGATCATGCCATTGGTGCAGTGTTGGGACAGAGGCATAACAAACTTCTGCATGTCATTTATTATGCTAGTCGTGTTTTAAATGATGCACAGAAGAATTACACAACCACAGAAAAAGAGTTACTTGCAGTGGTCTATGCCATTGACAAGTTTAGATCCTACTTAGTGGGATCAAAGGTGATTGTGTACACTGACCATGCTGCTCTTAAATACTTACTCACAAAGCAGGATTCAAAACCCAGGCTTATAAGATGGGTGTTGCTTCTGCAAGAGTTTGATATAGAAATAAGAGACAGAAAAGGGACAGAGAATCAAGTAGCTGATCATCTGTCCAGAATAGAACCAGTAGCTGGGGCGTCCCTCCCTTCTACTGAGATCTCTGAGACTTTCCCAGATGAACAACTCTTTGCCATCCAGGAAGCCCCATGGTTTACAGACATTGCAAATTATAAAGCTGTAAGGTTCATACCCAAGGAGTACAGCAGTGTGCAAAGAAAGAAATTAATTTCAGATGCCAAGTACTACCTTTGGGATGAACCATATCTCTTTAAGAGATGTGCTGATGGAGTGATCCGCAGATGTATACCCAGAGAAGAAGCACGAAGGATCTTATGGCACTGCCATGGATCACATTATGGAGGACATTTTGGAAGTGAGCGAACAGCCACTAAAGTTCTCCAGTGCGGCTTCTACTGGCCTACTCTCTATAAAGATTCCCGAGAGTTTGTGCGTAACTGTGACAGTTGCCAAAGAGCTGGTAACCTGCCTCACGGATATGCCATGCCTCAACAAGGAATATTAGAGATAGAATTGTTTGATGTATGGGGAATTGATTTCATGGGACCATTCCCACCATCATACTCAAACACTTACATTCTGGTGGCAGTGGACTATGTATCTAAGTGGGTAGAAGCAATTGCTACACCCACTAATGATACCAAGACCGTGCTGAAATTCCTCCAGAAAAACATTTTCAGCAGGTTTGGCGTCCCCAGAGTGCTAATCAGTGATGGGGGCACTCATTTCTGCAATAAACAGCTATACTCTGCTATGGTTAGATATGGAATCAGCCATAAAGTGGCAACTCCGTATCATCCACAGACAAATGGGCAAGCTGAAGTCTCTAACAGAGAGCTAAAAAGAATCCTAGAATGGACTGTGATAGCCCGAAGAAAGGATTGGGCAAAGAGCTTGGATGATGCTCTGTGGGCATACAGAACAGCATTCAAGACTCCTATAGGCACCTCTCCATACCAACTGGTGTATGGGAAGGCCTGTCATTTGCCTGTGGAACTGGAACATAAAGCCTACTGGGCAACCAGATTCCTAAACATGGATGCACAGTTAGCTGGTGAGAAAAGACTGCTCCAGCTAAATGAGCTAGAGGAGTTCAGACTCAATGCCTTTGAAAATGCAAAAATTTATAAGGAAAAGGCAAAGAAGTGGCATGACAAGAGATTGTCAACCAGAGTCTTTGAGCCAGGACAAAAAGTTCTGCTCTTCAACTCCAGGCTCAAATTGTTTCCAGGAAAACTCAAATCCCGGTGGAGGGGTCCGTATGTGATTACAGGAGTATCACCATATGGATATGTTGAGCTTCAGGATACTGATTCTGACAAGAAGTTCATTGTTAATGGACAGAGAATCAAGCACTATCTTGAAGGAAATTTTGAGCAGGAATGCTCAAAACTGAGACTTGAGTGATTCTCAGTGAAAGTCCAGCTAAAGACAGTAAAGAAGCGCTTGCTGGGAGGCAACCCAGTCATTAGGAAGGTATATGATTAGTTCTTACAGAGGCAAGTATCAAAAATGAAGGAATTCACAGAGTTACAGAAGGATTCAGCTCAAAAAGCAGAGAAAATGAGCTTACTGGCGAAAAAACGCCAGTAAGGGGCATTTTGGGCGTTAAACGCCAGAATGGGTACCATTCTGGGCGTTTAACGCCAGGAATGGTGCCATTTTGGGCGTTAAACGCCAGAATGGGCACCATTCTGGGCGTTTAACGCCAGGTGTGCAGCATCCTGGGCGTTTTGGAAAAACGCCCAGTGGCAAAGGATTTCTGGCGTTTAACGCCAGCCAGGGCACCTGGCTGGGCGTTAAACGCCCAAAAAGGGTAGCAAATGGGCGTTAAACGCCAGAATGGGTGCCATTCTGGGCGTTTAACGCCAGAAAGGTGGGGGGACCACATTTTTGTTTTCAACTCAAATTTTTTCAAACTTTCCTCTTTTTAACCATACTCTTCTACATAAATGCACTTCAATCCTTCATCATTCACTTTCAAATCTTCACAAATCAAACCATTCTTCAAATCTATTTCAAATTAATCTCAAATCTTCTTCAAAAAACTCACCCTTTTCTCAATTTCTTTCCATATCTTTTCAAATCCCTCTCTCTTTTTTCGAAAACTCCCCTCCCCACCTTATAAATACACGTTTGTCTCCCTCAATCCATCACACCATTCGAATTTTCTCTTCCTCCCCCTCTCTTCTCTCTTTTATTTTGCTTGAGGACAAGCAAACCTCTAAGTTTGGTGTGCTTTTCCGTGATCACTAAGCCAAGATTCATCAATATCATGGCTCCTAAGGGAAAACAAACCAATTTAAGAGGCAAGAAAGAGAATAATCCAAAGAATCTTTGGAATGAAGAGAAGTTCTTAACCAAAGAACATGAAGACCATTATCATAAAATAATGGGTCTGAGGTCAGTGATCCCGGAAGTTAAGTTTGATCTGAAAGAAGATGATATCCGGGGATCCAAGAGCAAATTCGAAACAGAGGATGGGAAGTTCTAACCAATCCTGAAACAAAGGTTGGAAGGAACATGGTTCAGGAATTCTACTCAAATCTGTGGCTAACAGATAAGCAGAGGATGACTGGAACCGCTTACCATACCTACAGAACCATGGTCAGAGGGAAAGTTATGTACTTCCATCTAGACAAAATAAGAGAAATCTTCAAGTTGCCTCAACTGCAAGATGATCCTGATTCCTTTAATAGGAGGATGGTGAGAGTAGATAAGGGGTTGGATCAAGTTCTAGAGGACATATGCCTCCCTGGAACTAAGTGGATAACCAATTCTAAGGGTGTCCCAAACCAACTCAAGAGGGGAGACCTCAAGCCAATTGCAAGAGGTTGGCTAGACTTCATTGGGCGTTCCATATTGCCCACTAGCAACCGTTCTGAGGTCACCATCAAGAGAGCAGTGATGATTCATTGCATCATGCTTGGAAAAGAGGTGGAGGTCCATCATGTGATTGCCTGTGAGATCTACACAATTGCAAATAAGAATTCCACTGAAGCCAAATTGGCTTATCCAAGCTTGATTTCCTTGCTCTGTAAAGAGGCTGGGGTGAAGATGGGAGTAGATGAGTTCATACCCATTGAACACCCAATCACCAAGAAGTCAATGGAAGGACAAGTGCAAGACAACTCCATCAAGAGGAGGGCGCAGGAATTCCTCCCTGAATTCCCAAGAATTGACTACTGGTCCAGCCTAGAAGCATCTATCACCAAGTTGCAAGAGACTATGGAGCAACTGAAGGAAGAACAGCAGAATCAGAACTGCATGCTCTGCAAATTGCTGAAGGAACAAGAGAAGCAGGGGCGTGAAATCCAAGAGATGAAACGCCAAAAGTTCTCCTCTCAAGCTGAGGGAGCATCCACTTCTCAAAATCAAGGTTGTTGAGTTCTAACTCTGTGAAAACCTCTATCATTAGGAGCCTATTTTTTCGTTTTTCTTGTCTTATTTTCTATTTTTATTTTTATTTTTAGTCTCATCTTATATCTATATTCAAGTCTTGTTCTTAGTTCATAATTAATAAAATTTAAGTTTATGCCTTAAAGCTATGAATGTCCTATGAATCCATCACCTCTCTTAAAAGAAAAATGCTTCAATCACAAAAGAACAAGAAGTACAGGGTTTCGAAATTTATCTCTGAAACTAGTTGAATTAGTTTGATGTGGTGACAATACTTTTTGTTTTCTGAATGAATGCTTGAACAGTGCATATGTCTTTTGAATTTGTTGTTTTAAGAATGTTAAAATTATTGGCTCTTGAAAGAATGAGGAGAAAGAGAACTGTTATTGAGGATCTGAAAAATCATCAAATTGATTCTTGAAGCAAGAAAAGCAGTGAAAAAAAAAAAAAAAGAAATTTCGAAAAAAAAAGGAAGAAAAAGAAAAAAAAAAAGAGAGAGAAGGAAATAAAGTTGTGATCCAAGGCAACAAGAGTGTGCTTAAGAACCCTGGACACCTCTAATTGGGGACTTTAGCAAAGCTGAGTCACAATCTAAAAAGGTTCACCCAATTATGTGTCTGTGGCATGTATGTATCCGGTGGTAATACTGGAAGACAGAGTGCTTTGGGCCACAGCCAAGACTCATACACTGGCTATGTTCAAGAATCAATATACTTAACTAGGAGAATCAATAACACTATCTGAGTTCTGAGTTCTTATAGATGCTAATCATTCTGAACTTCAAAGGATAGAGTGAGATGCCAAAACTGTTCGGAGGCAAAAAGCTACTAGTCCCGCTCATCTAATTGGAGCTATGTTTCTTTGATATTTTGGAGTCTATAGTATATTCTCTTCTTTTTATCCTATTTTGATTTTCAGTTGCTTGGGGACAAGCAACAATTTAAGTTTGGTGTTGTGATGAGCGGATAATTTGTATGCTTTTTGGCATTGTTTTTAGTATGTTTTTAGTATCTTTTAGTTAGTTTTTAGTATATTTTTATTAGTTTTTAATTAAAATTCACTTTTCTGGACTTTACTATGAGTTTGTGTGTTTTTCTGTAATTTCAGGTATTTTCTGACTGAAATTGAGGGTCCTGAGCAAAAATCTGATCCAGAGACTGAAAAGGACTACAGATGCTGTTGGATTCTGACCTCCCTGCACTCGAAGTGGATTTTCTGGAGCTACAGAAGCCCAATTGGCGCGCTCTCAACGGCATTGGAAATTAGACATCCTGGGCTTTCCAGAAATATATAATAGTCCATACTTTGCCCAAGATTTGATGGCCCAAACCGGCGCTCAAAGTCACCTACAGAAATTCCAGCGTTAAACGCCGGAACTGGCATAGAATTTGGAGTTAAACGCCCAAACTGGCATGAAAGCTGGCGTTTAACTCCAGAAAAGGTCTCTACACGAAATTCCTTCATTGCTCAGCCCAAGCACACACCAAGTGGACCCGGAAGTGGATTTTTCTGTCATTTACTCATTTCTGTAAACCTTATGACCCCATAACATTTTGTACACGTTTCTTTCCACAGTATGAGCCTCTAAACCCCATGGTTGGGGGTGAGGAGCTCTGCTGTGTCTTGATGGATTAATGCAATTACTACTGTTTCTTATTCAATCATGCTTGCTTCGATTCTAAGATAACACTTGTTCTTAATCCGGATGAATGTGATGATCCGTGACAATCATCATCATTCTCAACTATGAACACGTGCCTGACAACCACCTCTGTTCTATCTTAGATTGAGTAGTTATCTCTTAGGTTCTTTAATCGGAATCTTCGTGGTATAGGCAGGACCTGATGGCAGCATTCAAGAGAATCCGGAAGGTCTAAACCTTGTCTGTGGTATTCTGAGTAGGATTCAATGATTGAATGACTGTGATGTGCTTCAAACCTGTAACCTACTGGGCGTTAGTGACAGACGCAAAAGAGGGATTCTATTCCGGTAGGGGAGGGAACCAAACCGGTGATTGGCAGTACTGTGACAGAGTGCGTGCATTAGCTTTCACTGCGCGGATGGGAGGTAGCTGCTGACAACAGTGAAACCCTACACGAGCTTGCCATGGAAAGGAGACTTGCGTGTTTGATGAAGAAGGCAGTAGGAGAGCAGAGATTCAGAAGATGGAGCATCTCCAAAACCCCAACCTATTCTCCATTACTGCAAAACAAGTAACCATTTCATGTTCTTTTGCTTTTTACAATCAATCCTGATAATTTCTGATATCCTGACTAAGATTTACAAGATAACCATAGCTTGCTTCAAGCCGACAATCTCCGTGGGATCGACCCTTGCTCACGCAAGGTATTACTTAGACGACCCAGTGCACTTGCTGGTTAGTTGTGCGGGATTGCAAAAGTGTTATTGCAATTTTCGTGCACCAGTGGCATGAAGAGGGAGACTTTGAGCAGTCCGGTGTATAGCGGCCGCCATAAACGCCATCTGCACGTGATTCCGGGCCATAAATTCCAAATGATGGAGGATGGACACATCGTCCATTGAGAGAGTACCATAGGGCCCAATTTGTTGATCTATGAACTCGATGACATTGAAGTCAGGGGCATTGAGGTCGAAGGGCTCAACCGTCTTTTGCTTCTTACTTGGAGGGGCAACTGATGGAACGGCAGAAGTAGGGTCAGGATCCACCAAGCGGACCCGAGGTGTCGGAATCACTTTTTTCACCTTGGGGGAACTCGGCACTGCTGGTTTCTCACGCACTTGAGAGGACCCCTCCCCAGCCGCCTTGGCGGCAATATTCCTGGTAGCAGTCGCCCTCTGCGCCCTCTTAAAAGCTTTCATAGATTCATTATTCTTCATTACCTCTGCAAATAAAACAGAAGTCAAGCTACAAATCGAACAAGTCGGAAATACAGCTACAAGTAACATAAACAAACAGCAAAGAAAACACAATATACCTAGTTCAGTTTGAAGAAGAGAAGGATTGGTTAGAAATTTCTTTGTATCAAGATGGGGAGGTTGACCCCAGCGTTCTTCCAAAACAGTCACAAAGGCTCGCTCAGTCTCGTCCAACATGTCCCAAGAATACCTGGAGACCCTCACATCTTTTTGCCATTCCAGGGGAAAGGCAGGCTCATCATTTTAGTCCAGAAAAAAGGGCCGAGTTCCTTTAACAGCTCGGACCTTGAAAAATAGTTTTTAAAATTGCGGAATGACTCGTCAAACATGGAAAAAACCTTCTTTCCCTGGGTGGAACGAAAGGAGACCCAAGCTGCCTTCTTTTTCACCACTACAGGCTTAGTCAAGACAAACAAGTAGAAGAAGAGAGATTGGGAAGCAGGAATACCAAAGTCATTGCACAACAATTGGAAAATTTTTATAAAACTCCAGGAGTTGGGGTAAAGTTGAGAAGGGGCAACATTACAAGACCATAACAAGTCGATTTCAAAATGAGTAAAAGGAAGGGTGATACCCAGCTGACCAATGAAAAAGTCATAAGCATAAAAGAAAGGGCGACCATCAACAACCCGAGTTGAAAAACAGACTCTCTCATCAGAAGAAGGAGGGACAAGTTCATAGTTCTTCTCATCACCAGAATTGCTACAGACACTATGAAACTGCCTAAGCTAAGCACAAAACTCAGAGTCAGCCAGCGAGACACACAGGAGAACCATGGAGTCCACCCAATCGGCCATACCCGCAGGAACCTGGGAAGGCATCTCTACAACATTATTTCAGGAAGACATGAGGCCAACTAAATCTTACAAAAAGAAAAGAAGAGTGGATTACTTAAAAGCATCTCGGACATAGGTCAAAACATCTCGACGGACGAATAAACCAAAAAGGGAAAAACCCCAAGACTCAAGAGAAGAAGTCTTGGAGCATCCCTTGGGGGCAGTAAACAAGAAGGGTCTTCAAAATCATTTCTACAGTCTACATCTCGGCACTCGTCAAAATAAAATCCAGAAAAGAAAGCAAAGGAAGCAAAAACGCAAAAGGTCTACCCTTCTACAGTTTATCAGGAAAAGCATTGCTCCCACAGTATACCAAAACTACTGCTACAGTTTATCAGAACACCAAAAAGGCCAAACGGAAAAATAGCAAAGGCACAAAAATTTTCAAAATCAAGCAAAATCATCAACCAAGGCACCAACAGAAACGGCGGCAACATGCAAAAGAAAAAGATTCAAGCAATAAGAAAAAGGTTCACACCAAAAAACGAAGAAAATTCCAGAGCATGCAACAAAGTCAAGCACGATAAAAACAGAAAATTCCAAACCTTCTCCAAAAAGAAGATCAAAAGGAAAACTTCATCGCAAAAGCCGAAAATACTAACCTAGAGACGAAAGAAGCTTCGAGGAAGAGTGGAAGCGCAGAGATAAAGGCTGCCCAGAAGAACGCCAAGCGACGCCACAAAACACAAGAAAGTAGAGGCGCAAGCGAAAGACAGAGAGCAGATGAGAGAAACAGAAAAACGAGAGAGTAAAGGGAGAAGTTATGCAAGAAGAAATGAAGAAGAGAAACCATTTTTTGATCGCAAAATTCAAAATAAAAGCCAAGAGAAAATGAAGGGCAATTAATGCCAATTAAATACGGATATCAAAACCGCTTGCGTTCCCAAAAAAGCGCTAATACAAAGGCGCGCGCTTTTAGAGGAAAACGTTCTACATTCAAAAAAGGACTTTACAAAGAAAGGAATCGACAAGTGCTTGAGTTCGACTTTAAGAAGGACCGAAGTCAAAGACTCGACCTCGAAAAGAAGATCGAGCTCAAGCAGGGGCACTGTTCATACCCTGGGTCGAGCTATCCGACCTGGGATGATTCGAGATAAAGCGACCAACCTCTTCAGGTCAAATTATCCGACCTCTTTTCAAAGAGCTCGGCCAAATCGACAGGAGAGCCCAGTTAAAGGCCCAAATAGAGGAGTACGACCCGAATCCTAAGGCAGCCCAAGCCTATAGGATAGAGGCGGTTCCGTTGAAGATACGCTGACCTCAACTCAAAGATAAAGATAAGATAAGATAACTAACTTATCTTATCCAAAAAGGTCACGTCTCACCACTATAAATACACTGGAGCACCCAGGTATAACTCATACTCTGATTCTACTCAATACCTGCTTAATACCCTTGCTAACTTAAGCATCAGAGTCCCTTGCAGGTACCCCCCACCCTCCGGGGACGAAGGATCAGCACCATCACCAGGTCCAACAAGTCGGACACACCAGCTCCGGCCATTACACACCTGCTGGACACGTCGGCTCCGACCAGCACAGATGATCTCGTCCGAGATCGACCTACAGTTTCAGGTAACCCCCGGAACAGTTACTGTTCCGGGGGTTACCTGAAACTGTAGGTCGATCTCGGTCGAGATCTTATGTGTTGGTCAGAGCCGACGTGTCCGGCAGGTGTACAGCGGCCAGAACAGTGTGTCCGACTTGTAGAACTGAGAGTGTTGCTGATCCTTTATCACCGAAGGGTGGGGGGTACCTGCAAGGGACTCCGAGGCTTAAGTTAGCAAGGGTATTAAACAGGTATTGAGTAGAATCAGAGTATGAGTTATACCTGGGTGCTCCAGTGTATTTATAATGGTGTGGAGTGACCTTTTTAAATAAGATAAGTTAGTTATCTTATCTTATCTTATCTTCTAGGTGAGGTCAGCTTATCTTTTATGGGAACCGCCCTTCCCTCTGTAGGCTTGGGCTGCCTTAGGATTTGGGGCGTGTTCCTCTATTTGGGCCCTTCTTTAGGCTTTTCTGATGACATGGCCGAGCTCTTTGGAAAGAGGTCGGGTTGTCCTGACCTGAAGAGGTCGGTCGCTTTGTCTGTTGAACATCCCGGGTCGGACAGCTCGACCCAGGGTATGAACAGTGCCCCTGCTTGAGCTCGGTCTTCTTTTTTGAGGTCGAGTCCTTGACTTTGGTCCTTCTTTGGTGAAGCCGAACTCAAGCATCTTGTCAATTCTTTTGTAGTAGTTTTTGAATGTAGAACATTTCCTCTAAAAGCGCGCGATTTTATATCGACGCTTTTTGGGAACGTGGAGGGTTTAATGCTTTCATTAATTTTAGCATTAATTGCCCCGTTTCCCTTTGGCTTTTTACTTTGATTTTGAAAACCCAAAAAACGGTTTCTCTCCTTCGCCCTTTTCGTAACTTCTTTTCTCCACTCCCTTCGCTCTCTGTTTTTCGTCTGCGTTTCTACTTTCTCATGTTGCGGCGTCCCTTGGCTTTTTTTTCTGGAGCCTTTGAGAGGGCGTTTCCAGATTTTGTCTTCCATCTTCAATTTCTTTGAAGCTCGCCGCTCTTTCAGATTGGTACTAGCTTTCTTGCTTCTTTCGTAGCTTCGTCTTCGGTTTTTTGGTGAAGCTTTGATTTTGCATGTTTGAAAGTTTGAATCTTTTCGTGGTCTTGTATTTGCCTGTCACTGTAACATGTTTTTCCTGTCTTTCTTTTATGCATTCTCTTGGCATTTCTGTCGAGGCTTTCTAGGATTTTATTATTGCTTCTGGTTGTTTCCTGTCTGATACCGATAGAAAATCTGCATCTGTTCTTCGCTTTGTTTGGAGATTGCTTTTTGTCTGATTCTGAAAAAGTTCGCGCCTTTGATGATTTCTACTTGGCGTGCTTTGATTTTTGGGAATTCTTTTTGCTTGGTATACTGTAATGATGCTTGGTTTGCTGTTTTGAATTCTTTCCGAGAAATGCTGGGGTGTGAGCTGTAGATCTTGCCTGGAAACTTTGCTTTGTTACTGCCTCCAAAGGATGCCCCAGGACTTTTGGTTTGAGTCTTGGGGTTTTCCTTTTCTTGTTTCTTCGCCTGTATCGTATTGTCCGAGTTGTTTTCTCCCTTTGTCCGGGATGTTTTTAGTAACCCCATCTTCTTTTTTTTTACTTATAGGATTAGTTGGCCTCATGTCTTCTCGTAATAACATTGTAGAGATGTCTTCCAGAGTTCCCGAGGGGATGTCCGATTGGCTGGACTCCCTTGTTTTGTTGTGTGTTTCTGTTGTGGATGCTGAATTTTGCACAGAGCTGAGGAAGCGCCATAGGATTTGTGGCAACAATGCCGTGAGGAGGATTACGAGCTTGTTGCTCCTGATTCTGATGAGAGAGTTTGTTTTCCGACTTCCATTGAGAGGGAGCATCTCTTCTTCTATGCCTATGAATACTTCTTCAGCCAGTTGAACATTACTTTTCCTTTTACTGCTTTCGAGACCGACCTGTTGTGGTCGTGTAATATTGCCCCATCCCAGCTTCACCCAAATTTCTGGGGTTTTATTAAAATTTTTCAACTTCTCTGCCGTGAATTAGATGTAACACCTTCCCAGACTCTTTTCCTTTATTTGTTTGTTTCCGTCAAGCCTGGCGGTTCTTCAAAAAAGAAAGCTTCCTGGGTTTCCTTCAGGTCTGCCCAGGGCCACAAAGTTTTTGCTATGTATGATGAGTCCTTTAAGGACTTCAAGAATTACTTCTTTAAGGTTCATGCTGTCGAGGGGGCCCGCCCCTTTTTTCTTGATGAAAATGATGAGCCTTCTTTCCCTCTAGAGTGACAGAGGGATATGAGAGTGTCTCGCTATACCTGGGAGATGCTTGATGATGTTGAGCGTGCCTTTGTTGTTGTTCTTGAGGATCTATGGGGGAAACCACCCCATCTTGATACAAAATGATTTTTGAATGACCCGTCCTTGGTTCGGACTGTTTTGGGTACTTGTCTGACTTGTCTCTTATACTTGTTTCTTAATTTTTTCTTCCTCTTGTTGTGACTGTAACTCTTTACTGTGGCTGATTCTGTATTTGCAGAGATGTCAAAGAACAACGACTCCATGAAGGCCTTTAAAATGGCAAAGAAGGCAACTGCTGCTCTGAACATCTCGCCCAAAGTGGCCGGTGAGGGATCTTCTCAGGTCCCAGTGAAGCCTCCTGTGCCGAGTTCTCCCGGGTCGAGGAAAGCAATTCCTACTCTTCGGTTTTGTCAGGTTGATCCTCCACAGACTTCTGCCGTTGCTTTTGGTGTTCCTTCCTTAAAAAAGCAAAAAACATCCGAGCCCTTTAACCTGGATGCCCCGGATTTTGATGCTATTGAGTTTGTTGACCAGCAAATTGCCCCCTATGATGGGCTCTCCATGGACGACGTGTCTCTTCTTCAGCATCTGGATTTTATCACCAAAAGTAATGTGAAAATGGCACATATGGGTGCGGCTATTTTCCGAACAGTTCAGGGGATCCCGATTCATGCCACAAAATCCTTCATGGAGGAGGCCAAATCAGAATTTGATCGGATCAAGGGTCTGAAGGATGAGTTGGAGGTGAAGTTGGCGAAGGTAGAGAAGGAGTTGGAGAGTGAGAAGGCCAGCTCTATTGCTTTGGCTGCTTCTTTGAAGTTGGCTGAGGACATGGCACTGAAGCACAAGGATAGCTATGTCTCAGCTTATAGGGAATTAATGCATCTCCGGGATGATTTGGAAACTGCTCGGGTTAACTATGCCGAGCCTCAGGGTCACCTTGTGGGCAGCATAACTGCCGCCTCCGAGAACCTGATGGAGCAGTTCCGGATTGTTGCTCCTGATGCCGACTTGACTCTCGTCAGCCTGGACAATGTTGTGAGGGATGGTAAGATTGTCCCTGATGACCAGGATGATGATGATGCTGACCCTCCCCCAGTGCCTTCTCTTAAAGTGTCGGCCTCCTCGGTTCCTCCCGTTACGTCTGATCCGGATTGCCAGATTCTGAACCGGGATGATGGAACTGTAGATGCTGTGTGGTGCGCGAAATTGTGATCACTACACAACTTTGCACAACTAACCAGCAAGTGCACTGGGTCGTCCAAGTAATACCTTACGCGAGTAAGGGTCGATCCCACGGAGATTGTTGGTATGAAGCAAGCTATGGTCACCTTGTAAATCTCAGTCAGGCAGACTCAAATGGGTATAGTGGTATACGAATAAAGCATAGAGATAAAGATAGAGGTACTTATGTAATTCATTGGTAGGAACTTCAGATAAGCGTATGAAGATGCCTTCCCTTCCGTCTCTCTGCTTTCCTACTGTCTTCATCCAATCCTTCTTACTCCTTTCCATGGCAAGCTTATGCAAGGGTTTCACCGTTGTCAGTGGCTACCTCCCATCCTCTCAGTGAAAATGTTCCTATGCTCTGTCACAGCATATGGCTAATCAGCTGTCGGTTCTCGGTCAGGCCGGAATAGAATCTAGTGATTCTTTTGCGTCTGTCACTAACGCCCCGCCTGCTAGGAGTTTGAAGCACGTCACAGTCATTCAATCATTGAATCCTACTCAGAATACCACTGACAAGGTTAGACCTTCCGGATTCTCTTGAATGCCGCCATCTGTTCTCGCCTATACCACGAAGACTCTGATCTCACGGAATGGCTGGCTCGTTTGTCAGGCGAGCACTCGGTTGTCAGGCGATCAACCATGCATCGTGTATCAGGAATCCAAGAGATATTCACTAGAGCCTTGGTTGCTTGTAGAACAAAAGTGGTTGTCAGTCACCTTGTTCATAGGTGAGAATGATGATGAGTATCACGGATCATCACATTCATCAAGTTGAAGAACAAGTGATATCTTGGACAAAGAACAAGCGGAATTGAATAGAAGAACAATAGTAATTGCATTAATACTCGAGGTATAGCAGAGCTCCACACCTTAATCTATGGTGTGTAGAAACTCCACCGTTGAAAATACATAAGAACAAGGTCTAGGCATGGCCGAATGGCCAGCCTCCCAAAGTGAGTTCAATCATAAAAACATGATCAAAAACTCTTAATACAATGGCAAAAGGTCCTACTTATAGAAAACTAGTAGCCTAGGGTGTACAGAGATGAGTAAATGACATAAAAATCCACTTCCGGGCCCACTTGGTGTGTGCTTGGGCTGAGCAATGAAGCAATTTCGTGTAGAGACTCTTCTTGGAGTTAAACGCCAGCTTTTATGCCAGTTTGGGCGTTTAACTCCCATTTAGGTGCCAGTTCCGGCGTTTAACGCTGGAATTTCTGAGGGTGACTTTGAACGCCGGTTTGGGCCATCAAATCTTGGGTAAAGTATGGACTATCATATATTGCTGGAAAGCCCAGGATGTCTACTTTCCAACGCCGTTGAGAGCGCGCCAATTGGGCTTCTGTAGCTCCAGAAAATCCACTTTGAGTGCAGGGAGGTTAGAATCCAACAGCATCTGCAGTCCTTTTCAGTCTCTGGATCTGATTTTTGCTCAGGTCCCTCAATTTCAGCCAGAAAATACCTGAAATCACAGAAAAACACACAAACTCATAGTAAAGTCCAGAAAAGTGAATTTTAACTAAAAACTAATAAAAATATACTAAGAACTCAACTAAAACTACTAAAAACATACTAAAAATAATGCCAAAAAGGGTACAAATTATCCGCTCATCACAACACCAAACTTAAATTGTTGCTTGTCCTCAAGCAACTGAAGATCAAATAAGATAGAAAGAAGAGAATATGCAATGAATTCCAAAAACATCTATGAAGATCAGTATTAATTAGATGAGCGGGGCTTTTAGCTTTTTGCCTCTGAATAGTTTTGGCATCTCACTCTATCCTTTGCAACTCAGAATGATTGGCCTCTTTAGGAACTCAGAATCCAGATAGTGTTATTGATTCTCCTAGTTAAGTATGATGATTCTTGAACACAGCTACTTTATGAGTCTTGGCCGTGGCCCAAAGCACTCTTTCTTCCAGTATTACCACCGGATACATACATGCCACAGACACATAATTGGGTGAACCTTTTCAGATTGTGACTCAGCTTTGCTAGAGTCCCCAATTAGAGGTGTCCAGGGTTCTTAAGCACACTCTTTTTGCCTTGGATCACAACTTTATTTCTTTCTTTTTCTTTCTTTTTCTCTTTCTTTTTTTTTCGTTTTTTTTTTTCGCCTCTTTTTCTTTTTTTTTTGTATTCACTGCTTTTTCTTGCTTCAAGAATCATTTTTATGATTTTTTAGATCCTCAGTAACATGTCTCTTTTTTCCATCATTCTTTCAAGAGCCAACATTCATGAACCACAAATTCAAAAGACATATGCACTTTTTAAGCATACATTCAAAAGACAAAAGTAATGCCACCACATCAAAATAACTAAACTGTTATAAAATTCAAAATTCATGCAATTCTTTTCTTTTTCAATTAAGAACATTTTTTATTTAAGAAAGGTGATGGATTCATAGGACATTCATAGCTTTAAGGCATAGACACTAAGACACTAATGATCACAAGACACAAACATAGACAAACATAAGCATTAATTTTCGAAAAACAGAAGAATAAAGAACAAGGAGATTAAAGAACGGGTCCACCTTAGTGATGGCGGCTCTTTCTTCCTCTTGAAGATCCAATGGAATGCTTGAGCTCCTCAATATCTCTTCCTTGTCTTTGTTTCTCCCAATAGTTTTGTGGAGGAAAGTGCATCCCTTGAGGCATCTCAGGGATCTCATGATGAGTGGGGTCTCTTGTGTGCTCCATCTTTTTCTTAGTGATGGGCTTATCCTCATCAATGGGGGTGTCTCCCTCTATGTCAACTCCAACTGAATAACAGAGGTGACAAATGAGATGAGGAAAGGCTAACCTTGCTAAGGTAGAGGACTTGTCTGCCACCTTATAGAGTTCTTGGGCTATAACCTCATGAACTTCCACTTCTTCTCCAATCATGATGCTATGAATCATGATGGCCCGGTCTAGAGTAACTTCGGACCGGTTGCTAGTGGGAATGATTGAGCGTTGGATGAACTCCAACCATCCTCTAGCCACGGGTTTGAGGTCATGCCTTCTCAATTGAACCGGCTTCCCTCTTGAATCTCTCTTCCATTGTGCGCCCTCTTCACATATGACTGTGAGGACTTGGTCCAACCTTTGATCAAAGTTGACCCTTCTAGTGTAAGGGTATTCATCTCCTTGCATCATGGGCAAATTGAATGCCAACCTTACACTTTCCGGACTAAAATCCAAGTAATTCCCCCGAACCATAGTAAGATAATTCTTTGGATTCGGGTTCACACTTTGATCATGGTTCTTGGTGATCCATGCATTGGCATAGAACTCTTGAACCATCAAGATTCCGACTTGTTGAATGGGGTTGGTAAGGACTTCCCAACCTCTTCTTCGGATCTCATGTCGGATCTCCGGATATTCACCCTTTTTGAGTGAAAAGGGGACCTCGGGGATCACCTTCTTCAAGGCCACAACTTCATAGAAGTGGTCTTGATGCACCCTTGAGATGAATCTCTCCATCTCCCATGACTCGGAGGTGGAAGCTTCTGCCTTCCCTTTCCTCTTTCTAGAGGTTTCTCCGGCCTTGGATGCCATAAATGGTTATGGAAAAACGAAAAAGTAACGCTTTTACCACACCAAACTTAAAAGGTTTGCTCGTCCTCGAGCAAAAGAAGAAAGAAGAGAGTAGAAGAAGAAGAAATGAGGAAGAAGGGAATGGCTTTTGTGTTCGGCCAAAGAGGGGGAGAAGTGGTGTTTAGGTTGTGTGAAAATGAAGGGGTGAAGAAGGGTATATATAGGGGAAGGGGAAGGGTAAGGTTCGGTCAAGTGAGGGAGGGTTTGGGAGGGAAAGTGGTTTGAATTTGAATGGTGAGGTAGGTGGGGTTTTATGAAGGATGGATGTGAGTGGTGAAGAGGAAGATGGGATTTGTTAGGTGAAGGTTTTTTTTTGGGGAAGAGGTGTTGAGGTGATTGGTGAATGGGTGAAGAAGAGAGAGAGAGTGGTGGGGTTGGTGGGGATCCTGTGGGGTCCACAGATCCTGTGGTGTCAAGGAAAAGTCATCCCTGCACCAAATGGCATTCAAAATCACGTTTTGAGCCATTTCTGGCGTTAAACGCCGGGCTGGTGCCCATTCCTGGCGTTTAACGCCAGGTTCTTGCCCTTTTCTGGCGTTTAACGCCAGTCTGGTGCCCCTTTCTGGCGTTAAACGCCCAGAATGGTGCCAGACTGGGCGTTAAACGCCCAACTGCTAGCCTCACTGGCGTTTAAACGCCAGTGGGTTCTTCCTCCAGGGTGTGCTGTTTTTCTTCCTGTTTTTCATTCTGTTTTTGCTTTTTCAATTGATTTTGTGTCTTCTTATGATCATCAACCTACAAAAAAAACATAAAATAACAAAAGAAAATAGTCAAAATATAACATTGGGTTGCCTCCCAACAAGCGCTTCTTTAATGTCAGTAGCTTGACAGATGGCTCTCATGGAGCCTCACAAATGATCAGAGCAATGTGGGAACCTCCCAACACCAAACTTAGAGTTTGAATGTGGGGGTTCAACACCAAACTTAGAGTTTGGTTGTGGCCTCCCAACACCAAACTTAGAGTTTGACTGTGGGGGCTCTGTTTGGCTCTGTTTTGAGAGAAGCTCTTCATGCTTCCTCTCCATGGTGACAGAGGGATATCCTTGAGCCTTAAACATAAAGGATTCTTCATTCACTTGAATGATCAGTTCACCTCCATCAACATCAATCACAGCCTTTGCTGTGGCTGGGAAGGGTCTGCCAAGGATGATGGTTTCATCCATGCACTTCCCAGTCTCTAGGACTATGAAATCAGCAGGGATGTAATGGTCTTCAATCTTCACCAAAACATCCTCTACAAGTCCATGAGCTTGTTTTCTTGAGTTGTCTGCCATCTCTAATGAGATTCTTGCAGCTTGCACCTCAAAGATCCCTAGCTTCTCCATTACAGAGAGAGGCATGAGGTTTACACTTGACCCTAAGTCACACAGAGCCTTCTTGAAGGTCATGGTGCCTATGGTACAAGGTATTGAAAACTTTCCAGGATCTTGTCTCTTTTGAGGTAATTTCTGCCTAGACAAGTCATCCAGTTCTTTGGTGAGCAAAGGAGGTTCATCCTCCCAAGTCTCATTTCCAAATAACTTGTCATTTAGCTTCATGATTGCTCCAAGGTATTTAGCAACTTGCTCTTCAGTGACATACTCATCCTCTTCAGAGGAAGAATACTCATCAGAGCTCATGAATGGCAGAAGTAAGTCCAATGGAATCTCTATGGTCTCATTTTGAGCCTCAGATTCCCATGGTTCCTCATTGGGGAACTCAATGGAGGTCAGTGCACGCCCACTGAGGTCTTCCTCAGTGGCGTTCACTTCCTCTCCTTCCTCTCCAAATTCGGCCATGTTGATGGCCTTGCACTCTCCTTTTGGATTTTTTTCTGTGTTGCTTGGGAGAGTACTAGGAGGGAGTTCAGTGACTTTCTTGCTCAGCTGTCCCACTTGTGCCTCCAAATTCCTAATGGAGGACCTTGTTTCAGTCATGAAACTTTGAGTGGTTTTAATTAGATCAGAGACTATAGTTGCTAAGTCAGAGGGGTTCTGCTTAGAATTCTCTGTCTGTTGCTGAGAAGATGATGGAAAAGGCTTGCCATTGCTAAACCTGTTTCTTCCACCATTATTGTTATTGAAACCTTGTTGAGGTCTCTCTTGATTCTTCCATGAGAAATTTGGATGATTTCTCCATGAAGAATTATAGGTGTTTCCATAGGGTTCTCCTAGGTAATTTACCTCTTCCATTGAAGGGTTCTCAGGATCATAGGCTTCTTCTTCAGATGAAGCATCCTTAGTACTGCTTGGTGCATTTTGCATTTCAGACAGACTTTGAGAAATCAAATTGACTTGTTGAGTCAATATCTTGTTCTGAGCCAATATGGCATTCAGAGCATCAATCTCAAGAACTCCTTTCTTCTGATTAATCCCATTGTTCACAGGATTCCTTTCAGAAGTGTACATGAATTGGTTATTTGCAACCATTTCAATTAGCTCTTGAGCTTCTGTAGGCGTCTTCTTCAAATGAAGAGATCCTCCAGCAGAGCTATCCAAAGACATCTTGGATAGTTCAGAGAGACCATCATAGAAAATACCTATGATGCTCCATTCAGAAAGCATGTCAGATGGACATTTTCTGATCAATTGTTTGTATCTTTCCCAAGCTTCATAGAGGGATTCTCTATCCTTTTGTCTGAAGGTTTGGACTTCCACTCTAAGCTTACTCAATTTTTGAGGTGGAAAGAACTTTGCCAAGAAGGCATTGACTAGCCTTTCCCATGAGTCCAGGCTTTCTTTAGGTTGTGAGTCCAACCATGTCCTAGCTCTGTCTCTTACAGCAAAAGGGAATAGCATAAGTCTGTAGACCTCAGGGTCTACCCCATTAGTCTTGACAGTGTCACAGATTTGCAAGAACTCAGCCAAAAACTGATGAGGATCTTCCAATGGAAGTCCATGGAACTTACAATTCTGTTGCATTAGAGAAACTAATTGAGGCTTAAGCTCAAAGTTGTTTGCTCCAATGGCAGGGATAGAGATGCTTCTCCCATAGAAGTCGGGAGTAGGTGCAGTAAAGTCACCCAGCACCTTCCTTGCATTGTTTGCATTGTTGTTGTTTTCGGCTGCCATGTGTTCTTCTTCTTTGAAGATTTCTGTTAGGTCCTCTGCAGAGAGTTGTGCCTTAGCTTCTCTTAGCTTTCGCTTCAAGGTCCTTTCAGGTTCAGGTTCAGCTTCAACAAGAATGCCTTTGTCTCTGCTCCTGCTCATATGAAAGAGAAGAGAACAAGAAAATGTGGAATCCTCTATGTCACAGTATAGAGATTCCTTGAGGTGTCAGAAGAATAGAAAAATAGAAGAAAGAGGTAGAAGAATTCGAACTTAATCAGATAGAGTTCGAATTGTGCATTGAGAAGGAGTGGTACTCCATAAATAAAAGGATGTGGGAAGAGGGGAAGAGAATTTTCGAAAATTAATTAAAAAGTTTTTAAAATCATTTTGAAAAATTGATTGATGATTTTCGAAAACTCAAAGTGGAAAAGGAATCAAGTGATTTTTGAAAAAGATTTTGAAATTAGAAATCAAAAAGATTTGATTGAAAACTATTTTGAAAAAGATGAGGTTAAGAAGATATGATTGGTTTAAAAAAAATGTGATTGGAAAGATATGATTTGAAAACAATTTTAAGAAGATTTGATTTTAAAAATTAATAACTTGGCTATCAAGAAAAGATATGATTCAAACATTAAACCTTTCTCAACAGAAAAGGCAACATACTTGAAATGTTCAATCAAATCATTAATTGTTAGCAAGTATCTTTGAAAAAGGAAAGAAATTGATTTTGAAAACATTTGATTGAAAAGATATGATTTGAAAAAGATTTGATTTAGAAAAACTTTGAAAACTTGAAAAAAAAATTTGATTTGAAAACAAAATCCTCCCCCTTGTGCCATCCTGGCGTTAAACGCCCAGAATGGTATCCATTCTGGCGTTTAACGCCCAAACTGCTACCTTTTTGGGCGTTAAACGCCCAACCAGGTACCCTGGCTGGCGTTTAAACGCCAGTCTGTCCTTCTTCACTGGGCGTTTTGAACGCCCAGCTTTTTCTGTGTAATTCCTCTGCTGCATGTTCTGAATCTTCAGTTCCTTGTACTATTGACTTGAAAATAGAACCAATGATCAAATAAACAATACATGCAAGACACCAAACTTAAAATT
The DNA here is from genome assembly GCF_014773155.1 of Arachis stenosperma. Lineage (NCBI taxonomy): Eukaryota > Viridiplantae > Streptophyta > Magnoliopsida > Fabales > Fabaceae > Arachis > Arachis stenosperma. Next base: position 62,357,278 of record NC_080383.1, read on the forward strand.
AGACACTAGACTTAAACAAGAAACATAAAATCTTTTTGGTTTTTATGATTTTGAAATTTTTTTGTGCTTTTTTCGAAAATTGTATGGAAATAGAAAATAAAAGTTTCAGAATTCTTAGTTTGAATTCCAGGAATCATTGCAATGCTAGTCTAAGACTCCGGTCCAGGAATTAGACATGGCTTCACAGCCAGCCAAGCTTTCAAAGAAAGCTTCGGTCCAAAACACTAGACATGGCCAATGGCCAGCCAAGCCTTAGCAGATCATTGCTCCAATAGCAAGATTGATAGAAATCAACAAGCTCTTGTGATGATTAGTTGAAACCTCGGTCCAATAAGATTAGACATGGCTTTTCAGCCAGCCAGACTTCAACAGATCATCATGAAACACTAGAATTCATTCTTAAGAACTCTGAAAAAAAATTACCTAATCTAAGCAACAAGATGAACCGTCAGTTGTCCATACACAAAACAATCCCTGGCAACGGCGCCAAAAACTTGGTGCGCGAAATTGTGATCACTACACAACTTTGCACAACTAACCAGCAAGTGCACTGGGTCGTCCAAGTAATACCTTACGCGAGTAAGGGTCGATCCCACGGAGATTGTTGGTATGAAGCAAGCTATGGTCACATTGTAAATCTCAGTCAGGCAGACTCAAATGGGTATAGTGGTATACGAATAAAGCATAGAGATAAAGATAGAGGTACTTATGTAATTCATTGGTAGGAACTTCAGATAAGCGTATGAAGATGCCTTCCCTTCCGTCTCTCTGCTTTCCTACTGTCTTCATCCAATCCTTCTTACTCCTTTCCATGGCAAGCTTATGCAAGGGTTTCACCGTTATCAGTGGCTACCTCCCATCCTCTCAGTGAAAATGTTCCTATGCTCTGTCACAGCATATGGCTAATCAGTTGTCGGTTCTCGGTCAGGCCGGAATAGAATCCAGTGATTCTTTTGCGTCTGTCACTAACGCCCCGCCTGCTAGGAGTTTGAAGCACGTCACAGTCATTCAATCATTGAATCCTACTCAGAATACCACAGACAAGGTTAGACCTTCCGGATTCTCTTGAATGCCGCCATCTGTTCTCGCCTATACCACGAAGACTCTGATCTCACGGAATGGCTGGCTCGTTTGTCAGGCGAGCACTCGGTTGTCAGGCGATCAACCATGCATCGTGTATCAGGAATCCAAGAGATATTCACTAGAGCCTTGGTTGCTTGTAGAACAAAAATGGTTGTCAGTCACCTTGTTCATAGGTGAGAATGATGATGAGTATCACGGATCATCACATTCATCAAGTTGAAGAACAAGTGATATCTTGGACAAAGAACAAGCGGAATTGAATAGAAGAACAATAGTAATTGCATTAATATTCGAGGTACAGCAGAGCTCCACACCTTAATCTATGGTGTGTAGAAACTCCACCGTTGAAAATACATAAGAACAAGGTCTAGGCATGGCCGAATGGCCAGCCTCCCAAAGTGAGTTCAATCATAAAAACATGATCAAAAACTCTAAATACAATGGCAAAATGTCCTACTTATAGAAAACTAGTAGCCTAGGGTGTACAGAGATGAGTAAATGACATAAAAATCCACTTCCGGGCCCACTTGGTGTGTGCTTGGGCTGAGCAATGAAGCAATTTCGTGTAGAGACTCTTCTTGGAGTTAAACGCCAGCTTTTATGCCAGTTTGGGCGTTTAACTCCCATTTAGGTGCCAGTTCCGGCGTTTAACGCTGGAATTTCTGAGGGTGACTTTGAACGCCGGTTTGGGCCATCAAATCTTGGGTAAAGTATGGACTATCATATATTGCTGGAAAGCCCAGGATGTCTACTTTCCAACGCCGTTGAGAGCGCGCCAATTGGGCTTCTGTAGCTCCAGAAAATCCACTTCGAGTGCAGGGAGGTCAGAATCCAACAGCATCTGCAGTCCTTTTCAGTCTCTGGATCAGATTTTTGCTCAGGTCCCTCAATTTCAGCCAGAAAATACCTGAAATCACAGAAAAACACACAAACTCATAGTAAAGTCCAGAAAAGTGAATTTTAACTAAAAACTAATAAAAATATACTAAGAACTCAACTAAAACTACTAAAAACATACTAAAAACAATGCCAAAAAGGATACAAATTATCCGCTCATCACTGTGCCTATTCAGACTTGCCCTCCTTCTCTCCGTACTGATGCTGCCGGGAAAGCTCTAGATCTTGGTTGACCTCCTTTTTTAAGTATTTGTGTAAATAGCCCGGTTTGTGGGCTTTGAACTCTTTTTTGTAAATGATGCTTTGTTGACTGTTGATACTCCAGTTGCTATTTTTAGCAACTTTATTTTGAAAAATAAAATGGTTTCTCTGGCTCTTGGGGTTGGCTTCAAGCGGCCTGTTGAGTCTTTGTTTTATGGTAACTGTGATATGCTTGCTTGCAACTTTCTTTATCATTTACCTGGAATTTTCAGAGTTGTTTTTTATCCATCCTCTTTTGATCGCTTTTGTGGCGAGGTCAAGATCTATCGGGTCGAATTATCTCCCCTCTGTTGGTTGATCTTCTCAATTGATCTTTTCGAGCAACCCCTTGGGATTACTTTTTATAACTTTTTGTTGCTTTAGTCTGACTTCTTCATGTCGGTCCCCGTTTCGTTACTAGGTGATCCTTTTTTCTTAGATCTTGTTCAGATCTCTTTTAAGGTTTTACCTTTTGTAACTTTATCTTTTTCGGGTCGACTTCGTCATACCGGACTCTGTCGAGTTATTTGATAATCCTCTTTTTTGGACCTTGTTCAGGTCTCTTTCAGGGATTATCTTGTTTTGTAGGAGACCGACTTCGTTAGGTCGATCTCTTCTAAGTTGCTTTTGTAATCCTCTTTCTTGGACCTTTGTTAGGTCTCTTTCAGGGATTACTTTTACAACTTGTCTTGTAGGGGACCGACTTCGTTAGGTCGATCTCTTCTAAGTTGTTTTTGTAATCCTCTTTCCTAGACCTTTGTTAGGTCTCTTTCAGGGATTACTTTTACAACTTGTCTTGTAGGGGACCGACTTCGTTAGGTCGATCTCTTCCAAGTTGTTTTTGTAATCCTCTTTCTTGGACCTTTGTTAGGTCTCTTTCAGGGATTACTTTTACAACTTGTCTTGTAGGGGACCGACTTCGTTAGGTCGATCTCTTCTAAGTTGTTTTTGTAATCCTCTTTCTTGGACCTTTGTTAGGTCTCTTTTAGGGATTACTTTTACAACTTGTCTTGTAGGGGACCGACTTCGTTAGGTCGATCTCTTCTAAGTTATAGAAATTCCTCTTTAATAGGGTTGGCCAGACCTCTTTTCAGGGATTTGCTGATAACTTAGGTTGACTTGGTTCGACTTTTTAGTGTCGGCCAGTCTTTTTAAGTTACTATATAGCAATCCATAAGACCTCGTCAGGTTTTTTTTGGGATCACTTTTGATAACTTCTTGCATTATTCTGTGTTCATCTTTGCCGATTTGTAGATGGTGGTTTCTGTCCTGGTTTAATCGACCTTTAGGTGAATCGCGTTTTCACCTTTGTTGGTCGATCATTCCTATCGAGATCGTATAGTGAATCTGTTCTTCACTTTCTGTTCGATCCGTTGCTTTATAATCGGACAATGAATGCTTCAGATTAATGCGTCTTGGGAATTTGTAGAATATCTGAAATGTATTTTATTTAAAGAAAGTGCAAATATATACAGGCGGGAGTTTTTCATACCCTTAAGTCGGATTAAATCTCAATCTTGACGCCTCATTAAAAAACCTTTTCAGGAAAAAGAGTGCATCTTGTGATGAGACCTTTATCTTTCCTAACTATAGTACCTTCTTAGGTTACAGGCGTGCCATGATCTAAGGAGTTCTCGTCCCTCGAGTTCGGACAGTCTGTAGTAGCCCTTCCCAAGTACTTTTGTGACTTGGTAGGGTCCTTTCCAGTTGGCTACCAGCTTTCCTTCTCCAAGTCGAGTTGTTCCAATATCATTTCGGATTAAGATGAGATCATTCTCAGCAAAACCTCTTGGCACTACCTTTCGATTATACCTGGCAGCCATTCACCGTTTTAGTGCTTCTTCTTTGATCCGAGCTCTTTCTTGGATTTCCGGAAGTAGGTCGAGCTCTTCTCTTTGAAGTTGAGAGTTAGTTTCTTCATTGTAGTGGACTACTCGGGGAGACCCTTCCTCTACTTCTATTGGAATCATTGCCTCCACTCCGTATGCTAATTGAAATGGTGATTCATTCGTAGTAGAATGGGGGGTTGTTCGATACGCCCATAGGACTTGTGGAAGTTCCTCGGCCCAACCTCCCTTTGCTTCTTGCAGTCTCCATTTCAGTCCGGCCAATATGACTTTGTTGGCCATTTCGGCTTGTCCATTGGCTTGGGAATGTTCGACGGAGGTGAACTGGTGTTTTATATTCAAGCCGGCCACTAGTTTTCTGAAGCCTGCATCTGTGAATTGGGTGCCATTATCTGTGGTGATGGAGTATGGGACCCCGAACCTTGTAATGATGTTCCTATATAGGAATTTCCGACTTCTTTGAGCAGTGGTGTTGGCTAGGTGTTCTGCCTCGATCCATTTTATGAAATAGTCTACCCCCACTATGAGGAACTTGACTTGTCCCGATCCCTGGGGAAAGGGTCCGAGAAGATCGAGTCCCCACTTTGCAAATGGCCAGGGTGAGGTCACGCTGATGAGCTTTTCCGGCGGGGCGATGTGAAAGTTGGCATGCTTCTGGCATGGTGGACATGTCTTTACAAATTCGGTAGCTTCCTTTCGTAGAGCCAATAGAATCCCGCCCGGAGTACCTTTTTGGTGAAAGCTTACGCTCCGAGATGATTGCCGCAAATGCCGCTGTGTACTTCTTCCAAGACTTCCTTTGTATTGGGGGTCGGTACGCATTTTAACAATGGTGCAGAGATCCCTCTTTTGTATAGAGTGTTGTTTATGATAGTGTAGTACTATGCCTCCCTTTTTAACCTCTTTGCCTCCTTTTCATCTGTAGGGAGCGCTTCTGTTTCTGGTAGTTAATTATGGGGGTCATCCATCCTTGATCCTGGCCTGTTATGGCTAGGACTTTTTCTTCTTCTGATATTGACGAGTTTTGTAGTATTTCCTGGATAAGGCTTCTATTGTTACCCCCTGATTTGGTGCTGGCTAGTTTTGAGAGTGTGTCAGCTCGGGCGTTTTGCTCGCGGGGTATGTGGCAGATCCTATATTCCCCGAGTTGTCAGAGTTGTTCTTTGGTTTTATCCAAATATCTTTTCATAGTAGGATCTTTGGCTTGGTAGCTCCCTGTTATTTGTGAAGTAATGACTTGTGAGTCGCTGTAGATGTTGAGTTTCCGAGCTCCAACTTCTCTAGCCAGCTTCAAGCCAACTAATAACGCTTCGTATTCCGCCTGGTTGTTTGAGGCCGGGAATCTGAATTTGAGGGAAAGCTCGAGTTGGGTTCCTTGGTTGCTTTCAATTATCACACCTGCACCACTTTCGGCTTTATTTAAAATTCATGGGGGTCTCCGGGATGTCTGTGAATTCTGCAATGAAGTCAGCTAGGTATTGTGATTTGATGGCTGTCCGCGGTTCGTATTGGAGGTCGAACTCGGACAACTCAATTGCCCATTATAGGATTCTTCATGCTAGATCTGTTTTTTGTAATATCCCCTTTATGGGCTGGTTGGTTCAAACCTTAATGGTGTGCGCTTGGAAGTACGGGCGAAGTCGTCGAGATGTGAGTATGAGAGCATAGGCAAACTTCTCTATTTTCTGGTAGTTCAGCTCTGACCCCTACAGTGCTTTGCTAATGAAGTAGACGGGTTGTTGCCCACCCTCGTCTTCTCTAATTAGTGCTGAGGCTATTGCCCGGCTTCCTACTGCGAGGTACAATACGAGTGGTTCTCCTTTTCGTGGTCGAGATAGGATAGGTGGCCGCCCCAAGAATTCTTTGAAGTCTTGAAAGGCTTGCTCACATTCCGTTGTCCACTCAAAGTTCTTTCCCTTCCTTAAAGTAGCGTAGAAAGGGAGGGATCTTGTTGCTGACCCTGCTAGGAATTTGGACAAGGCCGCCAATCTCCCATTGAGTTGTTGTACCTCTTTAACGCAGGTTGGGCTCTTCATGTTGAGTATGGCCTGGCATTTATCTGGATTTGCCTCGATTCCTCTTTGTGTAAGCATAAAGCCCAAGAACTTACCTGCTTCCACGGCAAAGGTGCATTTAGCCGGGTTAAGTCGCATGCCATGCTTTCGTATGGTGTCGAATACTTGAACCAAGTCGGACAGTAATGTTTCTTCACTTTGTGTCTTTATTAACATGTCATCCACGTAGACCTCCATGATTTTTCCAATGTGATCTGAGAAGACCTTATTCATTAGCCTCTGATAAGTAGCTCCCGCGTTCTTAAGGCCGAAAGACATTACGATGTAACAATAGTTTGCTTTAGGGTGTTAGAAACGAGGTTTTTTCTTGATCCGGTGGATACATTGGGATCTGGTTGTACCCCGAGTATGTGTCCATAAATGAGAGATACTTATATCCCGATGAGGCATCTACTAGAGCGTCGACGCTTGGGAGTGGATAAGGGTCTTTTGGACAGGCTTTGTTGAGGTCGGTGTAGTCGGTGCACATTCGCCACTTCCCATTTGACTTTCTTACCAAGACGACGTTTACTAGCCATAGTGGGTACTTAACTTCTCTTATGAACCCTGCCTCTAGTAGTGCTTGCACCTGTTCTGCTACAGCCTGAGATCGTTCTGGCCCGAGTTTTCTTTGTCTTTGTTATACCGGCCGAGATTCCGGATAGACTACCAACTTGTGGCTCATCAGTTCGGGATCTATGCCTGGCATGTCGGTAGCTTTCCATGCGAAGAGATCAACATTATCTCGTAGGAACTGTATGAGTGATTCCTTTGCATCTCCTTTTAGGATTGTGCCAATATTAGTTGTCTTATCCGAGGTGTCTCCGATCTGAATTTTCTCTACTTTACCCTCGAGCTGTGGACGGAGTTCTTCTTGCTTCTGAACTCCACCAAGTTCGATTGTGTGGAACTCTCCTCCTTCGCCTCTGAGGTTTAGACTTTCGTTATAACAGCGATGCGCCATCTTTTGATCTACTTTTATTGTAGCTATCCCTTCTGCAGTTGGAAACTTCATACATAGATGTGGAGTTGAAACTATTGCGCCGAGTTGGTTTAACGTTGTCCGACCTATTAAGGCGTTGTAGGCTGAGTTTACGTCGAACACGATGTAGTCTATCTTGAGTGTTCTGGATTGGTTCCCCTTTCCAAAGGTTGTATGTAGCGATACGTATCCCAGGGTTGTACTGGGGTATCCCCAAGTCCGAACAGGTTGTTCGGGTATGCTCTTAGCTTTTTTTCTTCTAAGCCGAGCTTGTCAAAGGCAGTTTTGAATAAGATATCGATGGAGCTTCCTTGGTCAATTAATGTACGGTGGAGGTTGGCGTTTGCCAGTATGATAGTGATGACCATGGGGTCGTCGTGTCCTGAGATGATTCCGGATGCGTCTTCTTTGGTAAACGTGATTGCTGGGATGTCTGGCGCCTCCTTCTTTCCTTCGACATGGTATACTTCTTTGAGGTGTCACTTGCGAGATGATTTGGAGATTCCTCCTCCCGTAAATCCGCCGTGTATCACGTGGACGTGTCTCTCCAGTGTGTGAGGTGATCGCTCAGACCGTCCGACATCTTCATCCCTTCTTCTTTTTCTTGGCTCTTCGTCCTGGTTGGCCAGAAACCGATCTAGTTTTTCTTCTCTTACTAATTTTTCTATGACATTTTTCAAGTCGAAGCATTCGTTGGTGGAATGTCCTCGGACTCGATGATACTCACAGTATTCGTTCCGATTTCCTCCTCCTCTTTTGCCTTTGAGTGGCCGAGCTGGGGGTATTTTTTCCGTATGGCAGACTTCTTTGTAAACATCTACCAAGGATACCCTAAGAGGGGGTGTAGTTATGATATTTTTTATTTTCTCCCCGGAGTGATCTTCTTTTTTCTTGGATTCTTTATCTTTATCTCGGTAGGTGGAACCGAACCTCGAGGCTTCCCCAAGTCGAGAATTCTCCTCCATGTTGATGTGCTTCTGCGCCCATTCTTGTACTTTGTCCAGGGATGCTGGGTACTTCTTTGATATAGATTGGCTAAACGGTCCTTCTCGTAGGCCATTTATAAGGCCCATAATGGCAGCTTCTGTTGGTAGACTTTGTATGTCCATGCATGTTTTGTTGAATCTTTTCATGTAGTTACGAAGACTCTCCCGATCTCCTTGCTTGATTCCTAGCAAGCTGGGTGCATGTTTAGCCTTATCCTTTTGTATGGAAAATCTGGCCAGGAACTTTTTGGCCAGGTCGTCGAAGCTCGAGATGGATTTTGGAGGTAGGCTGTCGAACCATCTAATGGCTATCTTGGTAAGAGTTGTTAGAAAGGCTTTGCATCGAATTGCATCTGAGGCGTCATTGTGATACATTCTACTTCTGAAATTGCTGAGATGATGGTTGGGGTCTGAAGTGCCATCATACAGAGTCATATCCGGAAGTTTGAAGTCCTTTGGGATTTTGGTCTTCATAATTTCCCTGGTGAATGGATCTTGATCCTTGCGAGAGCTATCCTCTGGAGTGGATCGAGTAGCTTTAGTTTTGAGATCGGCTTTGAGTTTTAGAAGTTTATCTTCTAATTCTCGGCGTCGCCTTATCTCCCGATGCAGATCCTCTTCTTTTTCGCGTTGATGTTGGGCTTCTTTCTCGAGTTGCTTTAATCGATCTTGAAGCGCTTCTATCACTCCTGGGTTTGATGAATTTTTGCCCCCGTTGGGCTCCGGAGTATCTTTGAGTGTAACATCCGCGTTCTTGTGCGGCGTTCTATCTTCCAAACCTGAATCGTGGTCGTTGTCATGGTCGTCCGCCATGGTGATGGGATGACTTCCAGGTTCCTCAGCAATGGCGCCAATGTTCCGAGGGTTTCCTGAAACTGTAGGTCGATCTCGGTCGAGATCTTATGTGTTGGTCGGAGCCGACGTGTCCGGCAGGTGTACAGCAGCCGAAACCATTGTGTCCGACTTGTAGAACTGATAGTGCTGCTAATCCTTTATCACCGAAGGGTGGGGGGTACCTGCAAGGGACTCCAATGCTTAAGTTAGCAAGGGTATTAAACAGGTATTGAGTAGAATCAGAGTATGAGTTATACCTGGGTGCTCCAGTGTATTTATAATGGTGTGGAGTGACCTTTTTAGATAAGATAAGTTAGTTATCTTATCTTATCTTATCTTCTAGGTAAGGTCAGCTTATCTTTTATGGGAACCGCCCTTCCCTCTGTAGGCTTGGGCTGCCTTAGGATTTGGGGCGTGTTCCTCTATTTGGGCCCTTCTTTGGGCTTTTCTGATGACTTGGCCGAGGTCTTTGGAAAGAGGTCGGGTTATCCTGACCTGAAGAGGTCGGTCGCTTTATCTGTTGAACATCCCGGGTCGGACAGCTCGACCCAGGGTATGAATAGTTACCATCCACTCCTATATTTGAGTGGGCAAAATTCATTTCTATTACCTTTATTATCCCACTCGAATATGGCTTACTTGAAACAGATGGCCAACTTAGGGAACTTTATGGGATGAAGCGTAAGCGAAAAAGGTTTTGTGGTTGGCATGCAAATCAAGGCTCATTATGGTTGATGCTTCAAACATGAGATATAAAGGTTGGAGTAGTGCTCGACTAGAGGGGTCTAAGAGGGTAGTTTGGTACCTCCATGGGAATTCATCTCTTTTGCCACCCGGAGGAAATCACCACGATCAATTCAAAGACGGGTGTGAAAACAAAGTGTGGGATCCCGGATCGCACAAGGAAGATTAACTTTGGGAGCCCATGGCTTGTGAGGAACTCCATCAAGGCTTGGAGTTATTAACTTTGGAAGATAGAGCTTATTGGAAGTCCAAGCATTGGTGAATGTTCAAGGATGGATTCAAGCACAAGCCACCTTGATGAGGAGCTCCCCATAAGTCCAACTTAAGGACAATAAACAAAAGTTCTAGGTGGGAGACAACCCACCATGGTAAACTCTTTCCTTTTTCTCTTTTGTATATATTGGTAAAATTAGTTTAATTTCATGTTTTGTCTTGTTAAGTTGAATTTAATTGGGAATCTAGTAGGTTAAATAAGGTTTTATGATGTTTTGGTAGCCGTTTGGAGGTTTGGAATGCTTGGTTTGGTGCAAAAATAGAAAAATTTTGAAAAACAGAGCACCATCCACGCGCACGCGCACTCCACGCATACGCGCACTTCAAGCATTTTCAACCATCCACGCGGACGCGTCGTGTACACGTATGCGTGGATTGAGTTTTTCCACCCTCCATACATTTACCCGAGAGTTGTGCCTGAAGTGTGCCAACTGTGTGCCCAAAGGCACGCGCACGCGTTCCTTCCGCACCCGCGTCGACTCTCTGCTTTGCCATGCACGCGTACGCGTCAATCGCGCATACGCGTCGCTTCCATTTCATCAATCCACGCTTACGCGCACATGACACGCACGCGTGGATTGCTCTGTTTCACCCACTTTCTTTTCTTCTCGTCTCTTTCCATTTCTTTCCCTCTTCTCTTCTCTTTCCACCCTTCAAACATCACCCAACACTACAAACATCATCCATAACCATTTCTTTTAGTTAGTTAGTTAATTTAAGTTTTGTTTTCCATTATAAGTGTTAGATTACCAATCTTGTTTACTGTTTACTACTGCTGCTTATTGATAGGATGTTAGTTTAACATCATTATTGTTAATTGTCATTGTTGCATTCTTTGTTGAGGTTATATTTGATTACTTGGTTCGGAACTTTTCATGTTTAATGCTTTTGAATACCAAGTACATGTGACATTGCCTTTAAGCTTCTTAAGTCTTTGAATTGCATGTTTTGGCCACCATGCATTCATCATCCATTGGTAGGCAATTGTATATTATCATTGCATTTTTTTTAGGTGATGCTTGTTTATGATTCACCTTATTCACATCACCTATTTCATGCATTGAGATTTTGGAATTGTAAAATTGGATCGAAAGCTTACCTAGTGACATATTTTTGAGCTTTGTAAAGCTTTGCGAACCATGCTTGCTATGTGATTGATTTCCACTTCCATATTCCTTTTTCCTAAGTTCCATAGCATCCATGTGTTTCACCTATATGTCACTAAGGTGTTGCAACAACTTCAATATGTGTCATTGATTGTTATGTAAGTTTCATATATACCATTTTGTTCACTAAGTTACTTACACATCAATTAATGTCCATGCACTATCCAATTTTACAATTGTTTGATTAATTGCTTGAATGCTTTCATGCCTCTTCACTACTTGTTTGGTTGACTTAACCTACAAGTCTTTTGAAGTATTCCAAGCACACTAGAATGAGTGAAGTGCATACCTCTTTTGTATAATTGTGACATGATTTTTAATTACTAGGGTATGATTTCTAAAACCACATGTAAGTTAGGACCCACACACCTATTTTTCATCAATGTCACACCAATTCACTCACTCAATTCTAGTGATTTACCTCATTCCAACAATTTACACTTCCTTGCTTGCACATTCACTTTTCTTACGATCCTGTTTTTCATTGTTCAGGATGAATCATCACAAGCAAAAATGGAAGCGGGAGTAGAACACGCAGCAACCAGTTGATCTACCAGCTGAAGGTAGCAACTCGGAAAGTCGCCGTACCCCCTTGCTCTTCTTTGGATGCACCGAGGACGGTGCAAACTTTTAAGTGTGGGGAGGTCATCCAACCACTCGGTGTTTTTGGGTAACAAGTTTCTAATCCCAACACTTTTGCATTTTATTTTAGGATTTTTAGTTGCATTTTCTTGTTTTGCAGATGTATATATTAAAGCTTAGTCAAAATCATGATATTTTTCAAGAATTTTATCTATAGGGCACCCAATTGATTGAAAAAAAAATTTAGAACTTGCTTGAATTATACAATTGTGGATCATGTTTTTGAGCTAAGAACACAAGCATGTGAGATTTGAGCCTAATTGTGTGGTTACATCATATAGCCACTTTTTTTCATTCTTGTGTGCATTATTCTCTTTCTATGATTGTAATCTTTGATTTGTTTGATTCTATATGTCCATTATTTTGTGTATACATGCACTTATATGATTGAGGCCATCGTTTCAATTAGCTCACTTACCCAAATAGCCTCTTTTATCTTCCATTGTTAACCAATCTTGAGCCTATGCTTAACCCATTTGTTCTTAATTTTAGCACATTACAAGCCTAAAGCAAAAAAAAAACAATAAATGTCCCTTGTTTGGATCTTTGATTAGCTTAGGCTAGTGAGAGTGTTCATTATTTGATTTTGGGAGAGTTGGGAACTTTGGGTAAAGATAAAAGTGTGTTTACGTCTTTGTTGAAAAAAATCATGGGAATTGAGTACATACTCATGTATTAATCATTTGTAAACCATATGCATTGATGTTCTTGTATATATTTTAGTTTGAATAATGAAAAAAAAAACAAAGAAAAAAAAGAAGAAAATAAAATAAAATAAAATAAAATAAAAAATAATAGAAATAGAAAAAGAAAGAAAAAGAAAAGCAATAAGAAGGGGACAAAATACCCCAAGTAAAACTCAATAAGAGTCAATGCATATGGGTGGTGATAAAAAAGAAAATGCATGAGTGTGTAAAAAAGTGAAGAATTGGTAGTTAGGTTTGTTTAGAAATTGTATAAGTTGTCATGGTTAGGTGGGAAGTTTAAGTTAATCAAAGATTTGAATTTCACGCTCACTTAACCATATGCATCCTACCTTGACCCTAGCCCTATTACAACCTATGGAAAGTCCTCATGATATTTGTATGCATGCGTGGAGTAATTGTTGATTGTTAGATGAAAAACAAATCTTGAAAAGCATGATTAAGAGAGAATCAAGTGAATCGACCCTATACACTTGAGCGCATAGAGCGGATACACATCCGGTGAGGGTTCGATCGCTCAATTACATGCCTCCACCTGTGATCATCTTTTCTTGCAAGTTTGTGAAATCTCTTAATGCTTCAATTCAATTGTGGGTTTGCTTGGATTATTACTGCACTTGCATGTAGATTCTTGGAGATTGATTCATTTTGACTAAGCCAATGCATCCATATAGCTAGAATGCATTTAGATAGAATTCACTTAGCTAGTTTTCATTGAATAAACATTAATACCCCTTGCTTCTTTCTCGATTTCAGCATGAGGACATGCTTAGTTTAAGTGTCGGGAGGTTTGATAAACCCCAATTTCGTGATTTATCTTGTGCATATTTTGGGGGGATTTTATCGCCTTTTTCCACATTTATTCAATGAAATAGCATGGTTTTGTAATTCTCCTTTGAATTGTGCTTAAATGTAAAAACATGTTTTTTAAGCCTTAAACTGGTGATTTTAATTCACTTTAATTCCATTCGATGCATTGATGTGTTTGTTGAGTGATTTCAGGATCATAAGGCAAGTATTGGATGGAAGAAATGAGGAAAAAAGCATACAAGGAGGAGAATGCATGAAGAAACAAAGATTGGAATTGCATCAAAGGGGCGCGCACGCGCACAAGACGCGCACGCGCAGAAGAGGTTCATGTAGGCACGCACACGCGAACATGACGCGCTCGCGCAGATGAAGGATTTGCCAATCGACGTGCAAGCGCAAAGCGTGCGTACACGCCGATGCTCCCACGTGACTCACTTAAAGGTAAATCACTGGGGGCAATTTCTGGGTCACGCAGGCCCAATTCCAGCTTGTTTCTGAGTGTATTTCATCCAGAATTGAAGCCCAAGCAAAGAAAGGAAGAACATTAGTTAGTATTAGCATCATGTAGTGTAGTTTCTAGAGAGAGAAGCTCCATCTTCTCTCTAGAATTAGGATAGATTAGGTTAATTTCACTTTAATCTAGTTCCGATTTCATGTTATTCTCTTGTTTTTATCTACAAATTCTTGTTTCTAGCCTTGATTATTCTTAGTTCTCATGGTAACTTTCTTTTTGTTATCTTTTGTGATGATAAATTCTTGTTGGGTTTGGATCTTTTCTTAATTACAATTTAATGTGTGATGTTCTTTTGTTGCTAAATTGAGTTGTGATCTCATTTTCTTTACAATTGTTATTCATTAGATTTCACCAATTTTTGTTATTTGTTATACCTTCCTTTTATGCCTTCCAAGTGTTTGACAAAATGCTTGGAAGGATGTTAGAGTAGAATTTTATGTTCTTGGCTTGGGAAGGTAACTTAGGAACTCTTGAGTTGCTAATGTCCAAGTGATTGATGATTGCGAACCGTTAACTCTAATTCTAACTAATTGAATTAGTAAGGAATTAGGACTTATGGTCTTGGATTGACATAGCTCATTTGACTTTCCTTTATGAGTTAGAGGATGACTTAATGAGGTTGATCCTTGCCAATTCTCATGTTGTGGTTAGTAATTATGATAGAGATCCTTGACCACCAACCCTTGCCAAGACCCCTTTGTCATTTGATCTCTGTTATTAATTACTTTCATGTCTATCATTCCAAAAACCCCAAAAACACACCTTATAGCCAATAACCAAGCATTTCATTGTGATTCCTAGGGAGATGACCCGGAGTCTAAATACTCCGGTTAATTTTCATTTGGGGTTTGTTACTCGTGACAACTCAAAATTTTGATGTGAGAATTGTTTGATGGTGGAGCTATGCTTACAACAAAGTAGTTCTTATTTCTATAAGAAGGAAATCTAGACCATCGAGCAAAATTTTAATCATCACCAACTCTACAAAAAGAAGCCACAGAATTCGTAAGGACATGTTTTCCATGTCAGAAACATGCCAACTTTCACACCGCCCCGCCAGAGGAACTCATCAGCGTGACCTCACCTTGGCCATTCGCAAAATGGGGACTCAATCTCCTCGGACCTTTTCTTCAAGGATCGGGACAAGTCAAATTTCTCATAGTAGGAATAGACAACTTCACCAAATGGATCGAGGCAGAACCCCTAGCCAACGCCACAGCTCAAAGAAGTCAGAAATTTCTATATAGAAACATCGTCACAAGGTTCGGAGTTCCATACTCCATCACTACAGACAATGGTACCCAGTTCACAGACGCAGGCTTCAGAAAACTAGTGGCCAACTTGAATATAAAACAATAATTCACCTCTGTTGAGCACCCCCGAGCCAATGGGCAAGCTGAAGCTACTAACAAAGTTATATTAGCAGAGTTAAAATGGAGATTACAGGATGCAAAGGGAGCCTGGACTGAGGAGCTCCCGCAAGTCCTATGGGCATATCGAACGACTCCACATTCCATGACAAAGGAGTCACCTTTCCGATTAGCTTACAGAATGGAGGCAATGATCCCAATGGAGGTCGAAGAAGGATCACCCAGAGTAATCCATTTTAGCGAAAAAGCCAATTCCCAACTTCAAAGGAAAGAGCTCGACTTACTTCCTGAAATCCGAGAAAGAGCTCAGGTAAGGGAAGAGGCGTTGAAACGACGAATGGTCTCCAGATACAACTGAAAAGTCATACATCGGGTCTTTGCTGAAGATGACCTCATCCTAATTCGAAACGACATGGGAACAACTCGACCTGGAGAAGGAAAGCTGGCAGCAAACTGGAAAGGACCCTTCTGAGTCATAGAGGTACTGGGAAAGGGCTACTACAGGCTTTCCGAACTCGACGAGCGAGAGCTTCCTAGGTCATGGCACGCATGCAACCTAAGAAGGTACCTGTTCCGGGGGTTACCTGAAACTGTAGGTCGATCTCGGATGAGATCTTCTGTGCTGGTCGGAGCCGACGTGTCCGGCAGGTGTACGGTGGCCGAAGCTGGTGTGTCCGACTTGTTGGACTTGGTGGTGGTGCTGATCCTTCGTCCCCGGAGGGTGGGGGGTACCTGCAAGAGACTCCGATGCTTAAGTTAGCAAGGGTATTAAGCAGGTATTGAGTATAATCAGAGTATGAGTTATACCTGGGTGCTCCAGTGTATTTATAATGGTGAGATGTGGCCTCCTGTGGATAAGATAAGTTAGTTATCTTATCTTATCTTTATCTTATCTTTAAGTGAGGTCATCTTATCTTCAAGGGAACCGCCTTTATCTTTTTGGGCTTTGGCTGCCTTTAGATTGGGCTGTGTTCCTTCGTTTTAGGCCTGCTTTGGGCTCCTTTGGCGATTTGGCCAAGCTCTTTGAGAAGAGGTCGGGCATTTGGCCGAGCTCTCTGAGAAGAGGTCGGATAGTCTAACCTGAAGAAGTCGGTCAGCTTGTCGCTAAACATCCCGGGTCGGACAGCTTGACCCAGGGTATGAACAGTGCCCTTGCTTGAGTTCGATCTTTCCATGAGATCGTGCTTTTCAGAGATTTGATCTCTTTGGAAGTAGTGCTCAAGCATCTGTCTTGCTTGTTTCTTCATTGCTTTGCAATCTTGTAGATTTTCTAGAGGTTTGGTACTTTATGGTCCAACCTCTTTTGAGTGGTAACGTGGGTTTTCTACCCTTGCCTTTCTGGATCACGCCTTGCTTTTGTGTTGACAACCCTCTGCTTTGGCGAAGTTGTCCTTGCGGCTTGATATCCGGACTTTTAGTGATTTGTCCAATGACTTTTTAGTGTTCTTTATATAGAACCCTTTTTTTTAGTCTTGGATGATGTTCGTAGCCCTGTTTGAGATTGTGCCTTCTTTGAGTGGAGTTGTATCCTTTTTGGCTAAGCGCATTTGAGCCCTAAGTTGTTTCCCAACCTTTTGGCTTGTTCTTTTTTGAAGTCGTACTTGTGCCTCTTCTTTAGTTGATGTCAATCTGTATGACTTTACCCTTGCTTGAGTTCGGACTTTTCCGTGATACACGGCTTTCAGAGTTTCGATCTCTTCGGGGAAGTCGTGCTCAAGCATCCTGTCTTTGGTCGATCTTTGAGTAGTTTCTCCTTGTGCGAGTCTGGTATTGCCCCTTTTACTTTGTTGAGGGGACTTTTCAGCCTTCTTCCAACTTGTTTGTCTTCGCTGTTCGGGCTTTTTAGTCATAATCCAACAACTTTTTAGGTAGTGTTTCGATGGGAAACCTTTTTATAGTTTGTTTGGATGACTTTTTAGCTCTGTCTTTGAGGCTGTGCTTTTTGCTTTTTAAGTAGTGTCTTTTTTCAAGACTTTGTACCTTTTAGCAAAACATTTCTGGCCTTCCTCTGGCCGTTTGCGAGATGTCTTTGTCCGTTTTTTTGGATCTTTGTAGAGTGTCGGTACTTTGTTGTCCAACCTCTCTTGATCACTTCTGGTTTTGTCCACTTTCTGCTTGGTCGAGGTGGTTCTTGGGGCTAACTTGTTTCGATGACTTTTTAGTGTTCTCGTAGAACACTTTTTAGTCATTCTGAACAATTTTGATAGCCTTGTCGTGGAGCCGTGGCTTTTTGGGCGGAGCTATGTCCGTTTTAGTGCACGTTTTTCGTTGGTCCGACTTCTTTTTGTCGGTCCAAGCTGTAGCTTTCGTTGGTCCGACTTCTTCTTGTCGGTCCAAGTTGTAGCTTTCGTTGGTCCGACTTCTTCTTATCGGTCCAAGATGTAGCTTTCGTTGGCCTGACTTCTTCTTATCGGTCTAAGCTATTGCTTTCGTTGGTCCGACTTCTCCTTGTCGGTCCAAGCTGTAGCTTTTGTTGGTCTGATTTCTTCTTGTCGGTCCAATCTGTAGCTTTCCAAGTTATTTCTGTAATCCTCTTTCTTGGACCTTGTTCAGGTCTCTTTCAGGGATTACTTTTATAACTTTTGTGTTGTGGGCCGACTTTCATCGTGTCGGGGCTCTCCTGAGTTATTTCTGTAATCCTCTTTCTTGGACCTTTGTCAGATCTCTTTCAGGGATTACTTTGATAACTTTTTAGTAGTAGGAGTCCGACTTCGTTATGTCGGTCTCCTTTAAGTTATTGTGTAATCCTCTTTCTTGGATCTTTGTCAGATCTCTTTCAGGGATTTACTTTGATAACTTTTTAGTGGTAGGAGTCCGACTTCGTTATATCGGTCTCCTTTAAGTTATTGTGTAATCCTCTTTCTTGGATCTTTGTCAGATCTCTTTCAGGGACTACTTGTATAACTTTTTAGTGGTAGGAGTCCAACTTGGTTATGTCGGTCTCCTTTAAGTTATTTTTTGTAGTCCTCTTTCTTGGATCTTTGTCAGATCTCTTTCAGGGACTACTTGTATAACTTTTTGTTTTGGGCTGACTTTGTTATGTCAGGCCCTTCTAAGTTAAAGTAATCCTCTTTAATAAGGTTGGCCAGACCTCTTTCCAGGGTTTACTTATAACTTGGGTTGACTTGGTTCGACTTCTTAACGTTCGACCAGTCCTTAAGTTATTATTTTAGCGATCCGTAAGACCTCGTCAGGTTCTTTTTTAGATCACTTTCGATAACTTCTTACATTATTCTGTGTTCATCTTTGCCGATTTGTAGAAAGTGGTTGTCATCTCTAGATCATCCTTTGGGTGAATCGGGTTTTCACCTTTATCGGACGGTTGTCTTTATCGTGATCGTGCAGTGAAATTGTTTTTCACTTTCTGCCGATCTGTTGCTTTATAATCGGGCGATGAACTCTGCTTTCACTTTTTTGCCGACCTTGTCGAAATCGGGCGATGTATTCTGGTTTCATCTTTGCCGACTTTTATCATGATCGGGCGGTGGATTTGGTTTTCACCCCGCCGACCTTGTCGTGATCCGGCAGTGAAATTTGCATTTCAGATTAATGCGTCTTGGTATAGTAGTGAATTTTGTTTTCACTTTGTCGAAATCAAATGATGAATTCGGTTTTCATCGTGGTCGGGCGGTGAAGTTGGTTTTCACCTTGCCGACTTGTCGCTTTGTAATCGGACGATGAGTTTGGTTTTCATCTTGCCGACTTTGTCGTGATCGGGCAGTGATTTTGGTGTTTCACCTTGCCGACCTGCCGTAGTCGGGCGTCTTGGTAGGAAACTTTTTAAGGAATCTGCAATCTTTTAAACAATAATATAAAGATAAGAGTGTGTACATGTTAGTACTTACCTTTTTAGGTCGGGCAATCTTTTCGGTCTGGCGCCCTTTTTATATTGCAGGCATGCCATGACCTTGGTAGCTCTTGTACTTCGAGTTCGGACAGTCTGTAGCAACCTTTCCCCAGTTCTTCTAAACAACTTGGTATGGTCCTTTCCAGTTGGCTGCTAGCTTTCCTTCTCCAGGTCGAGTTGTTCCGATATCGTTTCGGATTAGGATGAGGTTGTTGTTGGCAAAGCTTCGCTGTACTACCTTCTGATTGTATCTTGAGGCCATTCGATGTTTTAACGCCTCTCCCTTGATCGGAGCTCTCTCTCGGACTCTTGGAAGTAGGTCGAGTTCTTTTCTTTAGATTTGGGAGTTGACCTCTTTATTGTAGAAGATCATTCTGGGGGATCCTTCTTTGATCTCTACTGGGATCATTGCCTCCATTCCGTAAATCAATCGGAAGGGTGATTCCCCGTGGTGAAGTGTGGAGTTGTCCGATATGCCTATAGGACTTTGTGGGAGCTCTTCAGCCCAAGCTCCCTTTTGATCTGAAGACCTTTGGTTCTTTCTGCAAAAAGTTTGCGTATTCGCCTTTGAGGAGAATGTGTGCTTTGCTTAGGATTTGGCTGCTTTTCCTGTTTCTTTTCATCGTTGCCTGACTCCTTTTGTACAAAAGTTCTAGCTTTTGTTTTGACCTTTTGTTTGAGAGGTGTTCGGACTATTTGGGTACAGATTGTCGGCTTCTCTTCTCCGTGTTCTTGCCCTGTTGTTGCCTCCAAAGGGTGCCCTTGGACTTTCGTGTGAGTCCTGGGGTTTCTCTTTTACTACTGTATCTGATATCTGATGTTTTGCTGTTATTGTCCAAGTTGTTTCCTTATTTGTCCGAGTTGTTTGGTAATAACCCCATGGTTGACCTATGTCTTCTTAAAAAAAATATTACTGAGATGTCTACTAAGATCCCGGACGGCATGTCTGATTGACTGGATTCCATAGTTTTAATGCGTGTTACTGTGGCTGACCCTGAGTACTGTGTGCGACTTAAGAGGTTCCGTAGAATTTGTAGGGATAGGGATGAGGAGAAGAATTATGAGCTGGAGTCGCCGGATCCTGAGGAGAGGGTTTGTTTTCCTTTCCTTGTTGTGGTCTTGTAATGTAGCCTGGATGAGGCTTCTGTTATTGCCCCCTGGTTTGGTGTTGGCTAGTTTTGAAAGAACATCAGCTCAGGCATTCTGCTCCCGAGGTATGTGTCAGACTTCATATTCCCCGAATTGTCCGAGCTATTTTCTATTTTTGTCCAGGGTCCCCTGAATTGTCCGAGCTGTTCTCTGGTTTTGTCCAGGGTCCCCCGAATTACCCGAGGTATTTTTTGTGGGGGGATCCTCAGCTTAGTTGCTCCCTTCTATTTGTGAGGTGACTACTTGTGAGTCACTGGATATGGTAAGCTCCTACCTTCTTAGCTAGCCTTAAACCAGCCAGTAGTGCCTCGTTTTCAGCTTGGTCATTTGGCTTTGATTTGGCTTCCCTGATTGCTTTTCTATAATTACACCTGCACCACTCCCAGTTTTGTTTGAAGAGTCATCCATGTAGAGTTTCCATTTTGTAGGAGTTCTCGGGGTGTCAGTGTACTCTGTAATGAAGTCGGCCAGATACTATGATTTGATGGCTGTCCGAGCTTCATGTTGAAGATCAAATTCGGATAACTTGATTGCCCACTGTAAGATTCTTCCAGCTAAGTCTGTTTTCTGTAGGATGCCTTTTATGGGCTGGTTGGTCCGAACTCTAATAGTGTGAGCTTGAAAATATGGGCGGAGTTGTCGAGAAGAGAATATAATGGCGTAGGCAAACTTTTCTATCTTTTGATAGTTTAGTTCGGCCCCTTGTAGAGCCTTGATGATGAAGTAGACGGATTGTTGCCCACTTTTATCTTCCTTAACTAGTGATGAAGATATTGCCCGACTTCCCACTACGAGGTATAATATGAGCTTTTCACTTTCCCTTGGTTGGGTAAGAATGGGTGGTTGCCCTAAGAATTTTCAAAATCCCGGAAGGCTTGTTTGCACCTCGTAGTCCTATTCAAACCTCTCTCCCTTCCTTAATATACCTCTTTGAGGTGTCCTTTGCGGGATGATTTAGAGATCCTTCCTCCTGCGAATCCTCCATGAACATGTCTCTCAGGGGTGTGAGGTGGACGTTCAACTTGTTCGACCTCTTTGGTGTGAGACGTTTGACTTGTCTGACCTCTTTGGTATAAGGTTGACCTTCGACTTGTCCGACCTCTTTGGTGTGAGGTAGACCTTCAACTTGTCCGACCTCTTTGGTGTGAGGTTGACTTTCAAACCTCTTTGGTGTGAGGTGGACCATCAACTTTGTCCGACCTCTTTGGTGTGAGGTGGACCTTCAACTTTGTCCGACCTCTTTGGTGTGAGGTAGACCTTCAACGCGTCCGACCTCTTTTGTTTTTGATTGGGCGAGTTGATGGGATCTTCTCAGTGTTGCATATTTCTCGGTAGATATCCACAACAGACACCCGAAGGGGGTGTAATTGTGGTATTTTCTAGGCTTCTCTCCATGTTGATCTTCTTTTTTCTTGGACTCTTTATCCTTATCCCGAGAGGAGTAGGAATGTTCGGTTTTTGAGATCTCTCCTAGTCGAGAATTTTCCTCCATGTTGATGTACTTCTCTGCCCGTTCCTGTACCTTGTTCCGAGATGTTTGGGTGCTTCTTGGATATTGAGTGGCTAAAAGGTCCTTCTCGTAGACCATTGATGAGACCCCTGATAGCTGCTTCTGTTGGCAGACTTTGTATGTCCAGACATGTTTTGTTGAATCTTTCCATGTAGTTGCGAAGGCTCTCTCGATCTCCTTGCTTGATCCCTAATAGGCTTGATGCGTGTTTGGCTGTCCTTCTGGATGGAGAATAATGGATTGTATCTGAGGCCTCCGTGAGATACATCCTGCTTCTGAAATTGCTAAGATGATAGCTTGGATCTGATGTGCCGTTGTACGGAGTCATGTTGGGAGCTTTGAAGTCCTTTGAGACCTTTAGCTTTCATGATCTCTTTGGTGAATGGGTCTTGATATTTGTGGGGGCTATCTTCGTGACTGGATCGAGCCGTCTCGGTTTTGAGATCAGCTTCGAGTTTTAAGAGCTTTATCTTTTAACTCTCGGCGTCGCCTAGTTACCCTTCGGAGGTCCTTCTTGGCTTCCTGTTGATGCTCGTCTTCTTTTTCGAGTTGTTGGAGGCGGTTTTGTTGAGCTTGTAGTGCTTCCATGATTTCTGTGTTTGCAGGTTACTTATCTCCCCCGTTTTGGGGTGTGCTTTTGGGGGTGGCATCCGCATTTTTATGCGGCGTTCTATCCTCTAGATCTGAATCGTGGTCGTTGTCATGGTTGTCCGCCATGGTGGTGGGATGACTTCCAGGTTCCCCGGCAACGGCGCCAATGTTCCAGGGGTTACCTGAAACTGTAGGTCGATCTCGGATGAGATCTTCTGTGTTGGTCGGAGCCGACGTGTCCGGCAGGTGTACGGTGGCCGGAGCTGGTGTGTCTGACTTGTTGGACTTGGTGGTGGTGCTGATCCTTCGTCCCTGGAGGGTGGGGGTACCTGCAAGAGACTCTGATGCTTAAGTTAGCAAGGGTATTAAGCAGGTATTGAGTAGAATCAGAGTATGAGTTATACCTGGGTGCTCCAGTGTATTTATAATGGTGAGATGTGGCCTCCTGTGGATAAGATAAGTTAGTTATCTTATCTTATCATTATCTTATCTTTAAGTGAGGTCATCTTATCTTCAAGGGAACCGCCTTTATCTTTCTGGGCTTTGGCTGCCTTTAGATTGGGCTGTGTTCCTTCGTTTTGGGCCTGCTTTGGGCTCCTTTGGCGATTTGGCCGAGCTCTTTGAGAAGAGGTCAGGCATTTGGCCGAGCTCTCTGAGAAGAGGTCGGATAGTCTGACCTGAAGAGGTCGGTCAGCTTGTCGCTAAACATCCCAGGTCGGACAGCTTGACCCAGGGTATGAACAGTACTATAGCTAGGAATGATAAGAGATCTTGGACAAGGCGCACTCTTTTTCCAGAGAAAGGTTTTTTAACGAGGCGCCCAGCCAAGACCTACAAATCACCCGACTTAGGAAATTAACCCCCATGTATATTTGCATTCTCTTTTAATAAAATTTGTTCAGATTCTCTACAAACGCTCAAGTCGCAATATTCTGAAACATTCATCGTTCGATTATAAAGTTACAGATCGACAGAAAGTGAAAACCAAATTCACTGCGCCATCACGATAAAGACCAAAGGTGAAAACCAAATTCATCAAAAGATCGACCAAACGAGGGTTAAAACCCAAATTCTACAAAATCGGCAAAGATGAAAACAGAATAATACAAGAAGTTATAGAAAGTGATCCATAGAAAGGACCTGACAAGGTCCTAATAAAATGGATTGCTATAAAATAACTTAAAGACTGGTCGCCACAAAAAGTCGGACCAGCCACAACAACCCAAGTTATAAGTAAAGCCCTGGAAAGAGGTATGGCCAACCCTATAAAGAGGATTACTATAACTTCGAAGAGCCCGACATGATGAAGTCGGACTCCTACAAAAGTTACATAGATAATCCCTGAAAGAGACCTGAACAAGGTCCAAGAAAGAGGATTATCAAGTAACTCGACAGGGCCCGACATGACGAAGTCAGCCCAGAAAGATAAGTTACAAAGATAATCCCTGAAAGAGACCTGAACAAGGTCCAAGAAAGAGGATTATCAAGTAACTCGACAGGACCCGACATGACGAAGTCGGCCCAGAAAGATAAGTTACAAAGATAATCCCTGAAAGAGACCTGAACAAGGTCCAAGAATGAGGATTATCAAGTAACTCGATAGGGCCCGACATGACAAAGTCGGCCCCGAAAGATAAGTTACAAAGATAATCCCTGAAAGAGACCTGAACAAGTCCAAGAAAGAGGATTATCAAGTAACTCGACAGGACCCGACGTGACGAAGTCGGCCCAGAAAGATGTAAAACTACAAAAGGTAATCCCCGAAAGAGACCTGAACAAAGTCCAAGAAAGAGGATTACCAAGTAAATCGATAGGACCCGACATGATGTAGTCAGGCCCAGGACACACAAATTACAAAAATAGTCCCTAAAAGAGACCTAAATGAGGTCCAAAAAGGAGGATTACAAATAAAACCAAGCCAAAGAATCAAGCTGATCATGTCGGACAAAATCCCAGCCTACGAAGGTACCAAGACGAGTGCAAGCAGACATGATATAAAAACCACTAAGTTATGATAATAGCAAGCTTCAGAGGCCACCAAAATCAGCCCCGAAAGCTCGAAAACTACTTTATTTTTCAAAATAAAGTTGTAAACAAGCAACCAAAAGAAGTATCAACAGTCAGCAAAACACCATTCGCAAGATAAAGAGTTCAAAATCCCACAAGCCGGGCTATCTACATTAAACAGGAAGAAAACTCAGTCAACATTAGAAGACTTCTCAGTAGCATCAACTCGGGGTGAAGGAGGACGAGTCTGAAGAGGCACCGCATCTACCGTGCCATCATCTCGGTTCAAAATTTGGCAATTCGGTTCCCCTTCTGGACGATTGATGCCAGCAGTAGAAGTCAAAGAAGTCGGCACAACAGAAGTCTTGGTAGCAGGCAGTGAAGGACGATCATCATCATCATCATCGGGATTGTCAGGGACAATCTTACCATCCTTAACAATATTGTCCAGGCTAATAAGGGAAAGGTCGAGATCTGGCGCAAGAACTCGAAATTGCTCTTTCAGATTCTCATAAGCCGCATTAACACTACCTACAAGATGACTTTGAAGTTCGGTATAATCGGCCTGAACAGATTCCAAGCTACTCCTGAGCTCCATCATCACTCTATAAGTAGTAACATAGCTATCCTTATCTTTTAGCGCCGTATCCTTGGCCAGTTGTGCGGCAGCTGCCAGACCAACAGCACGGGCCTTTTCCCCTTCAGCTCCTTTTCCAGCTCGGCCACTTTCACTTCGAGCTCCTCCTTCAAACCCTTAATTTGGTCAAAATCTGATTTCGCCTCCTCCATTAAAGCCTTGGTAGCATGGATAGGAAGATCTTGAGCAGTTCGATATAAAGCTGCTCCCATGTGTGCCAGTGTAATGCCACTCCGAGTAATAAAATCTAAATGATGAAGAATGGATACATCATCGGTAGGCATGACACCATAGGGAGCAATCTGTTGGTCTACAAAGCCAACTGCATCAAAGTCGGGAGCACTAAGATTAAACGGCTCGACAGTCCGAGGTCTTTTTGGAGGAGGAGCGACTGAAGGAGCAGAGGTACCAACTGAAGTCTGACGCGGATCGACCAAACGAACCTGGGGAGTCGGGATCATCCTCCTTGGCCCAGGAGAGCTCAGGACAGACGGCTTCAACAAAACCTGGGAGGACCCTTCTCCGACCACCTTGGCCGGGACGTTCTGAGTCGTGGTATCCTTCCTCGCCTTCTTAAAGGCCTTCAGTGAGTCATTATTCTTCGACATCTCTAAAAAACAAGAAAAATACAACGACTTATGAATATCCAGAAAGGAAAGCAGAAAACACATGACATGGGAACACAGTTTATAAAATACCCAGCACAACATGAATCAAGGATGGATCCCCCAGAAATTTCTTGGTCTCAAGATGAGAAGGTTCCCCCCAAATATCCTCCAAAGCAGGGACAAAGTCTTACTCGACCTCATCTAACATCTCCCAGGTATACCTAGACACAACTACATTCCTCTGCCACTCTAAAGGAAAACGAGGCTCGCCATTCTCATCCAGGAAGAAAGGACGAGCTCCTTCAACAGCCAGTAGTGCATTGAAAAAGTAATTCTTAAAATCGCGGAAAGACTCATCATACATGGAGAAGACTTTATGTCCCTAGGCCGACCTAAAAGAAATCCAAGAAGCTTTCTTTTTGGTAGTTCCAGGCTTGGTCAACACGAATAGATACAGAAAAAGGGTTAAAGAGGGCTTAACACCGAATTCATGACAAACCATCTGAAAAATCTTAATAAAACCCCAAGAATTCGGATGAAGCTGAGATGGGGCCACGTTACAAGACCACAACAGGTCGGTCTCAAAGGAAGTAAAAGGAAGGGTAATATCCATCTGGCTAAAGAAAAAATCGTATGCATAAAAGAAAGGACGCTCCCCCTGGTTCGGAATAGGAAAACAGACCCTATCATCAGAATCGGGTGCCACCAACTCATAGTTGCGTTCTTGATTCTCACTACTTCATATTCAATGGTGTTTCCTAAGCTCCGTGCAGAATTCCGCATTAGCTAGGGATACACACGGCAACACCAGGGAGTCCAACCTGTCGGACATCCCCTCAGGAACCTTAGAAGAGGCCTCGAAAATATTTTTGCGAGATGACATGGCCAACTAATCCTACAAACAAAAGGAAATGGGTTACTAACCCAAAAAACAAGTTCGGACAAAATGGAAACAACTCGGACAAACGCGACCTTAAGCACACAAAACAGCAAAAGGAAAACCCCAAGACGCACACCAAGGTCCAGGGGCATCCTTTGGAGGCAATGACAGAGTGAAATCTCAAAAAAAAGCCACAAAAGATAAAACTCTCTCCCAAAGAAATATCGTCCCAAGGAGAAAAAGACGAAGAGTCGAAGAAAGGTCATCAACCAGTATAGCAAAATCATCAATGAGGCAAACAACTTATCAAAGGAACAACCTTTTTTCAAAACTACAGTACGAAAATCAAACGACAAACACACGAAGCCCCAAACAGAAATCAAAATCAGAAAAAACACCCAAAGCGAAAGAAGATCAGGAAATAGGGCATCAAAGTAATAAACCAAGTACAGAAACAAGGAAAAAATTCAAGCTTCCCAACATAAAAATCAGAACATCATCAAAAGAATCAAAAACAAAGCAGCAAAAATAAACATTGAAGAGAAAGCAAAAACCAACCTGGAAGAAGGAAGAAAGCTTTGAAAAGGAGCAGCGAAGAATCAACCACGAAGCGAAAGCACCAAGCGAATGCCAAAGCGTCACAGAGAGAAAATAAGAAATGCAGGACAGAAAACGGCAAAAAAGAAGGGAAGTTACAGGGGAAAGAAAACCGTCTCTTGGATACAAAATTTGAATAAAGGAAACCAAGAGAAATGGGACATTAAAAACCAATTAATGAGGGCTTTAAAAACCCTCGCACATTCCCAAGGCTAGGACGCTAATACAAAAGCGCGCTCTCTCAGAGGAAGCGAAACGTTTCGCGTTCAAAAAGGAACTCTACAAAGATAAAGTCGACAAAATGCTCGAGTTTGGCTTCACCCGAGAAGGTTCGAAGTCCTAAAAACTAAGACTCTACCTCTAAATAAAGACCGAGCTCGAGCAGGGGAACTATTCATACCCTGGGTCGAGCTGTCCGACCCGGGATGTTCTACAGACAAAGCGACCGACCTCTTCAGGTCAGGACGACCCGACCTCTTCTCAGAGAGCTCGGCCAAAGTCAACAGGAAAGCCCAAAAAAGGGCCCTAACAGAGGACCGTGTACCAAAGCCCAAGGCAATCCAAACCCGCAGGGAGAAGGGCGGTTCCTTTGAAGATAAGATGACCTCACTCAAAAGATAAAGATAAGATAAGATAACTAACTTATCTTATCTAAGAAGGTCACTATACACTATTATAAATATGCTTGAGCACCCAAGTATAACTCATACTCTGATTCTACTCAATACCTGTTTAATACCCTTGCTAACTTAAGCATCAGAGTCCCTTGCAGGTACCCCCCACCCTCTGGGGACGAAGGAATCAGCACCGCCACCAAGTCTAACAAATCGGACACAGCAACTCCGACCATTACAGAAGATCTCATCCGAAGATCGACCTACGGTTTCAGGTAACCCTCGGAACATGTAGTGAATTTGATTTTCACTTTCTGCCGATCTGTAGCTTTATAATCGGACGATGAATGTTTTAGATTAATGCGGCTTGAGAATTTGTAGAAGATCTAGACAGATTTTATTCAAAAGGAAATGCAACTATATGTATGCGGGAGTTTTATCCCTCTAAGTCAGGTGATTTGTAGGTTTTGGCTTGGCACCTCATTAAAAAACCTTTTCAGGAAAAAGAGTGTGCCTTATTCTAAGATCCTTTATCATCCCTAACTATGGTACCTTCTTAGGCTGCAGGCGTGCCATGACCTAGGAAACTCTCGCCCATCGAGTTCGGACAGTCTGTAGTAGCCCTTTCCAAGTACTTCTATGACTCGGTAGGGTCATTTCCAGTTTGCTGACAGCTTTCCTTCTCCATATCGAGTTGTTCTGATGTCATTTCGGATTAGGATGAGGTCGTTCTCAGCAAAAACTCGTTGTACTACCTTTTGATTGTATCTCGAAGCCATTCGACGTTTTAACACTTCTTCCCTGATCCGAGCTCTTTCTTGGACTTCCAAAAGTAGGTCGAGTTTTTCCCTTTGAAGTTGGGAGTTGGCTTCCTCATTATAGTGGATCACTCTGGGTGACCCTTCTTCAATCTCTACTGGGATCATTGCCTCCACTCTGTACGCTAATCGAAAGGGTGATTCCTTTGTGGTGGAATGTGGCATTGTTCGATATGCCCATAGGACTTGTGGGAGCTCCTTGGCCCAAACTCCCTTTGCGTCTTGTAATCTCTGTTTCAGCCCAGCCAATATGACTTTGTTGGTAGCTTCGGCTTGTCCATTGGCTTGGGGATGTTCTACGGGCGTGAATTGTTGTTTTATGTTCAAGTTGACCACTAACTTTCTGAAGCCTGCATCTGTGAATTGGGTACCATTGTCTGTGGTGATGGAGTATGGAACCCCGAACCTTGTGACAATGTTCCTATATAGGAATTTTTGACTTCTTTGAGCAGTGGCATTAGCTAGGGGTTCTGCTCGATCCACTTTGTGAAATAGTCTACCCCTACTATGAGGAATTTAACTTGTCCCGATCCTTGAGGGAAGGGTCCAAGAAGGTTGAGTCCCCATTTTGCGAATGGCCAAGGTGAGGTCACGCTAATGAGTTCCTCTGGCGGGGCGATGTGAAAGTTGGCATGTTTCTGACATGGTGGACATGTCTTTACGAACTCTGTGGCTTTCTTTTGTATAGTTGGCCAATAAAATCCTGCTCGGAGTACTTTTTTAGTAAGTGCTTGTGCTCCGAGATTATTGTCACAAATGCCACTGTGTACTTCTTCTAGAACTTCCTTTGTGTTGGAAGTCGGCACATATTTTAACAATGGTATTGAAATCCCTCTTTTGTATAGAGTATTGTTTACGATAGTGTAGTATTGTGCCTCCCGTTTTAACCTCTTTGTCTCCTTTTCCTCTGTGGGGAGTGTTTCTTTTTTGAGGTAATTAATTATGGGAGTCATTCATTCTTGATCCTGACCTGTTATGGCTAGGACTTTTTCTTCTTCTGAGATTGATGGGTTCTGCAGAATTTCTTGGATGAGGCTTCTATTGTTGCCCCCTGGTTTGGTGCTAGCTAGTTTTGAGAGTGCGTCAGCTCGGGCATTCTGTTCTCGGGGTATGTGACGGACCTCATATTCTCCGAGTTGTCCGAGTTGTTCTCTGGTTTTGTCCAAGTACTTTTTCATGGTTGGATATTTGGCTTGGTAGCTCCCTGTTATTGTGAAGTGACTACTTGTGAGTCACTGAAGATGATAAGCTTTTGAGCTCCAACCTCCCTAACCAGCTTCGAGCCAGCTAGTAGTGCCTCGTATTCTGCTTGGTTGTTTGAGGCAGGGAACCCGAATTTGAGGGAGAGTTCGATTTGGGTTCCTTGGTCGCTTTCAATTATCACACCCGCGCCGCTTCCAGTTTTATTTGAGGAACCGTCCACGTAGAGATTCCATTCTGTGGGGATTTCTGGTGTGTCTGTAAATTATGCAATGAAGTCGGCAAGGTATTGTGATTTGATGGCTATCCGAGCTTCGTATTGAAGGTCAAATTCAGACAACTCGACTGCCAATTGAAAGATTCTGCCTGCTAGGTCTATTTTCTGCAAAATCCCTTTTATGGTCTGGTTGGTCCGAACCCTAATGGTGTGAGCTTGGAAGTATGGACGAAGTCGTCGAGACGTTAGTATGAGAGCGTAGGCAAATTTTTCTATTTTTTGGTAGTTCAGCTCGGATCCTTGTAATGCTTTACTGATGAAGTATACGGGTTGTTGCCTACTGTCGTCTTCTCGAGCTAGTGCTAAGGCTACTGTCCGACTTCCTACCGCGAGGTACAATATGAGTGGTTCTCCTTCCTGTTGCCAAGTTAGGATAGGTGGTTGTCCCAGGAATCTTTTGAAATCTTGGAAGGCTTACTCGCACTCTATTGTCCATTCAAACCTCTTTCCCTTCCTTAGAGTGGCGTAGAAGAGACTAGATTTTATTGCCGATCCGGCTAGAAATCTGGACAAGGCTGCCAACCTCCCGTTGAGTTGTTGTACCTCTTTGACACAAGTCGGACTCTTCATGTTGAGTATGGCCCGGAATTTATCCGGATTTGCCTCGATTCCTCTTTGTGTGAGCATAAAACCCAAAAATTTGCCAGCTTCTACTGCGAAGGTGCATTTTGCAGAATTGAGTCGCATGCCATACCGTCTTATAGTGTCGAATACTTGGGTCAGGTCGGACAATAGCGTTTCTTCACTTTGTGACTTTATTAACATGTCATCCACATAGACTTCCATGATTTTTCTGATGTGATCCGTAAATACCTTATTCATTAATCTCTGATAGGTAGCTCCCGCGTTCTTAAGACTAAAGGGTATGACGATGTAGTAGTAGTTTGTTTTTGGGGTTAAGAAGGAAGTTTTTTCTTGATCGGGTGGATACATTGGGATTTGATTGTATCCAGAATATGCGTCCATAAACGATAGGTATTTATATCCGGAGGAGGCATCTACCAGAGCGTTGATACTTGGGAGTGGATAAGGATCTTTTGGGCAGGCTTTGTTGAGATCAATGTAGTCGGTGCACATTCGGCACTTCCCATTTGATTTTTTCACCAAGACGACATTAGCTAGCCATAGTGGGTATTTGACTTCTCTTATGAATCCTGCCTCCAGTAGAGCTTGTACCTGCTCTTCCACAGCTTGGGATCGTTCTGGTCCGAGCTTTCTTCGTCTCTGTTGTACTGGCCAAGATCCTGGGTGGACCGCCAACTTGTGGCACACTAATTTGGGGTCTATGCTTGGCATGTCTGCAACCTTCCATGCAAAGAGGTCGACGTTATCTCGTAAGAACTGTATGCGTGATTCTTTTATGTCTCCTTTTAGGATCGTACCAATATTGGTTGTTTTGTCCGGGATGTCTCCAATCTGGACTTTCTCTACTTCACCTTCGGGTTGTGGGCGGAGTTCTTCCCGCCTCTGAACTCCATCGAGTTCGATTGTGTGGAATTCTTCTCCTCTGCCTCTGAGGTTTAGACTCGTTGCAACAGCGGTGCGCCGTCTTCTGGTCTGCTTTTATTGTAGCTATCACTTCTGCAGTTGGGAATTTCATGCATAGATGTGGAGTCGAGACTATTGCGCCGAGCTGATTCAATGTTGTCCGACCTATTAAGGCGTTGTAGGCTGAACTCACGTCGACCACGATGTAGTCTATCTTGAGTGTTCTTGACTGGTTTTCTTTTACGAAGGTTGTGTGTAGTGAGATGTATCCAAGTGGTTGAACCGAGGTGTCTCCCAGTCCGAACAGGCTGTTCGGATATGCTCTAAGTTCTTTTTCTTCCAGGCTGAGCTTGTCGAAGGCAGTTTTGAACAAGATGTCGGCGGAGCTCCCTTGGTCTATCAGTGTGCGGTGGAGATTTGCGTTTGCCAGTATAATAGTGATGACCATGGGATCGTCATTTTCTGAGATGATACCGGATGTGTCTTCTTTGGTGAAAGTAATTGCGGGGATGTTGGGTGCTTCCTCCTTCCCCTCAACATGATATACATCTTTAAGATATCTTTTGCGAGATGATTTGGAGATTCTTCCTCCTGTAAATCCGCCATGTATCATGTGGACGTGTCTTTCTGGTGTACGAGGTGATCGCTCGGTTCGTCCGACATCTTCTTCCCTTCTTCTTTTTCTTTGCTCATCGTCCCGGGTAGCCAGGTACCGATCTAATTTCCCTTCTCTTACTAGTTTTTCTATGACATTCTTTAAGTCAAAACATTTGTTGGTGGAATGCCCGCGGATTCGATGGTATTCACAATATTCGGTCCAATTTTCTCCTCCTTTTTTGCCTGAGTGGTCGAGTTGGGGGTATTTTTTCAGTGTGGCAAACTTCTCTATAGACATCCACAAGGGACACCCGAAGAGGGGTGTAATTGTGGTATTTTTTATTTTTTTCTCATGTCGATCTTCCTTCTTTTTGGACTCTTTATCCTTATCCCGGGAGGGATAGGTAAATCCGGATTTTGAGGTCTCTCCTAGTCGAGAGTTTTTCTCCATGTTGATGTACTTCTCTGCTCGTTCTTGCACTTTGTTCAGATATGTGGGGTGTTTTTTCGATATAGATTGGCTAAAAAGTCCCTCTCGTAAGCCATTGATGAGGCCCATAATGGCAGCCTCTGTTGGTAGGCTTTGTATGTCCAGGCATGTTTTTGTTGAATCTTTTCATGTAGTTGCGAAGACTTTTCCGATCTCCTTGCTTGATTCCTAATAGACTTGGGGCGTGCTTAGCCTTATCTTTTTAGATGGAGAATCTGGCCAGAAACTTCTTGGCTAAGTCGTCGAAGCTTGAGATGGACCTAGGAGGTAGATTGTCAAACCATCTAATTGTTGTCTTTGTTAAGGTAGTTGGAAAGGCTTTGCAGTGAACTGCATCTGAGGCGTCGGTGAGGTACATTCTACTATCGCTGACATGATTGCCAGGATCTATAGTGCCATCGTACAAAGTCATATCTGGGAGTTTAAAGTCTTTTGGGATTTTGGTCTTCATGATCTCCTTGGTAAATGGATCTTGGTCCTTGCGGGAGCTATCCTCATGAGAGGATCGATTAGCATTGGCCTTGAGATCGGCTTCAAGTTTTAGGAGTTTGTCCTCCAATTCCCGGCGTCGCTTTATTTCTCTTCATAGGTCTTTCTCAGCCTCTCGTTGACGTAGGGCTTCTTCTTCAAGCTGTTTTAAACGGTCCTGAAGTGCCTCCATGGCTCCTGCGTTTGGAGAATTCTTTTCGTTGTTAAGTTGAGGAGTATCCTTTGGTGTAGTGTCCGCGTTTTTGTGCTGCGTTCTATCCTCTAGATCTGATTCGTGGTCGTTGTCATGGTCGTCCGCCATGATGATGGGATGACTTCCAGGTTTCCCGGCAACGGCGCCAATGTTCCGAGGGTTACCTTAAACTGTAGGTCGATCTCGGACGAGATCTTCTGTACTGGTCGGAGTTTGACGTGTCCGACTGGTGGGTGGTGGTCGGAGCTGTTGTGTCCGACTTGTTTGACTAGCTATGCTGCTGATCCTTTGCCACTGAAGGGTGGTGGTACCTGCAAGGGACTTCGATGCTTAAGTTAGCAAGGGTATTAAGTAGGTTTTTAGTAGAATCAGAGTATGAGCTATACCTGAGTGCTCCAGTGTATTTATAATGGTGTGGAGTGACCTTTCTGGAGATAAGATAGTTATCTTATCTTATCTTATCTTTGAGTGAGGTCATCTTATCTTCAAGGGAACCGCCCTTATCTCTATAGGCTTGGACTGCCTTAGGATTTGGGTTGTGTTCCTCTGTTGGCCCCTTTTTGGGCTCTTCCTGGTGATTTGGCCGAGCTCTCTGAGAAGAGGTCGGATTATCCTAACTTGAAGAGGTCGGTCGACTTATCAGTAGAACATCCCAGGTCGGACAGCTCGACCCAGGGTATGAACAGTTTGGATCCAACCCTAACCCTACTCGCGGGTTGAAATTTTCTTATAAACTCAACCCTACCCTACATGCGGATTGAGAATATCCCAACCCTAATCCTATCTGCGGGTATTCGACCCTACCCGCGGGTTACAAAAAAATACAACATTATCATATAACTTGATGATAATTTAAAATAGAATTGACTTTTATGTAAAAAAAAAATATTAGATTATCAATTAATAATTTTCTTTTAGTGGCTAAGAATTTTTTGCATTTAGTGAGAGGTCTTTGATTCAACATCCGCTTAAAATATATTTTTATATAAGTATATAACATATACATATATAGAGTGCGAATTGGTCGGGTAGGGTTGAGGCTCAACCCGCACCCTACTCGGCCCGCACGAGAACCCTACCCACATTCTACCCTACTTGCCGAGGATCGAGTTGACAACTCTACCCGACCAGATAGGGTCGGGTTGGATACCCGCGGGTAGAGTACATATTGCCACCCCTACCTGAAATTATTTGAACGAGTGATCAATATTTTGTTTTTTTGGTATTAAGGAGTGATCAATATTATTAAAATAAAATAAAACTGCAAGTACAATATTTTTTTTTTTCGGTGAAGAGATGAAAAATTAAAATACGGTCTACGATCACGAAATCCATCATGAATGGGCCCAAATATAGTGGTCCAGTTGAAACCAAACCAGCGATGAGTACGTTGCATGTGAGCTTGTTTCATTATTTGATTTATTTCTGTGATCCTTTTGAGTAGAATACTTTTGTCAACAGAATATGGAAAGCGTGCTTAGATAATCTTTGGAGCTGTTTTTTTCTATTTTGGTTAAAATTTTATGCGCTTATTTTGCATGGATACTTATCACTTCTGTCAATAGGATATGGCTTTCAAAAACCCATAATAGATGTTGCATCCACTTTTAAATGAAAAGCATTGCTCTAGTTTTAGTTTCATATTCTCAAATCTAAATTTTGTAGGAAATATAATTTGAAGGTTTCAATATAACCCAAACAGACAAAAGAATCCGTCCAAAAAAATCAGATAAGAAAAATGGATATTTAGTCTGGCCTGAAGTATAAATTTTTTATTTACAATAAAATTATTTTAATTTTTTAATAAAAATATTATATATAATATGTCATATTTAATATTTATAAAAAATTTTAAATTTTAAAATATTTAAAATATATAAAAATATTTATAATAAAATATAATAAATTTAAAATATTTAATAATTTTATTAATAATAAAAAATATTTATATATTTAATTATGTTTGAACAAACTAATAAAATTAATTAATGAATTTAAGTCTAATCTATTAATATATTAAAATTTTTATAAAAAATTTAGTTTATATCTATTTTATAATAGTTCGGACCAAGTAAATTAAATATGGACCAAATTGTAAACTTCTGATAGATGGTAAATCGCTTGTAGTGAAATAACCACACAAGTTATTAATGTTATATTATTCAGGTTATTTACACCTGGTATAAATTCTGTTACCATCAAAGGATGTAGAATTCTACCTTTCGGTCTTCGGCAAGTATTTTTATGATATGCAAATCTTAATGTATTATTTAACCGCCACAAATAACATAAATATAAATAAAAGAGAATAAAGTTGTTGATATTCACTTGGATATTTTTTCGTAAAATGAATAAATAGAAGAGTCTATGGCAACTAACAAGGATGTATGCATAGTCACGTTAGCTGTAGCAGTGGCCATATTCCAAACCGCCAAAGATGTGACCTTGATTGTTGACCATTCTTTGACTAACATACCTCATGCCTTATACTTTATGAGTGTTTAAATTCAAATGGATTTAAATTAAAATGTTCATTCAATCTAATTAAAATTGAAAATCGATTAAAAGCATACTAATTTAGATTTGATTGGATCTATTTTTTATAAATGGACTGGATCGAATCTGATTTCAAATTTATTTTTTATAACCGATTTAATTCAACACAAATCGTATAATATGCTATAATATTATTATTTTATTATTATATTTATAATTATATTTATAATATATTCAATTTGTTATATATTTTTATATTATTCATATATTATTATTTAATGAATATTTTATGTTTAAAATGTGATTTATTTATTTATTTTAATTAATCTATAATTTTATTTAATATATTGTTGAGACTTCATAGTTGGTTATTTAAAATTTAATGTTAAAATTTGTTATATATATTTAATTTTTTTTAATTTACAAAATTATAAATCTAATCCAATTCAATCCAAATTACACAATAAAACTAAAAAAAAGTTAAAATTAAACCCTGCATCGATCAAATATACAAATACATTATATTAGTTAATACCAAAGTATTCCCATGGAAGACAGTTAGTAAGCAAAGGATACATAATCTATTCAATGTGTATACAGGTTCAAAGTATTCCCGTGGAGCACAATATAACTTTCTTAGGCATATATGATATCAACTAGAGAACTATTCTATTCCTAATGAAGTTGGGCAATTCTGCTTTGAACCAAATCATAAACTCTAAAGATCTCGCCGACTATCTCAGGCGGTGGTGCTAGGTCTCCAGATGATGTAGGCTGTGGTAGCGCTCGGTATATCGTTCTTTGCGTTACTAAGATATTTTTTTATTGAGTTTTTTATTTTATTTAATATTGAGTACATGCTCTAAAATAAGTTATAGTTCAAATGACATAATTTTTTCATACTCGTATAAAAAGTTACAAATTCGAGTCTCCTATCTTAATAAAAAAATAGTCGTACTCTCCGAAATAATTTCTAAAAAATAAAAAATTAACATAAAATAAAGTTGTCCTAAATTAAACCCTAAAGAACTCACTCGGCCAGCTATGAATAGGTAAAGAGAATTATTCTATTCCTAATTTTATAAAGTTGGACAATTCTGCTTTGACCCAAATATGGTGGTGTCAGTCTTTAGGCGGTGGTGTCAGGTCTTCAGATAATGTAAGTTGTAGCCGGCGACACATTGTCTTTTGCGACTGTAGTTACTATAATATTCTTTTATTGAGTTTTTTATTTTATTTAGTATTGAGTACGTACTCTTTGAAATAATTTTTATTTGTTGAATTTTTTTATTTTTTTACTTTAATTCTTTGTCCAAATCTCGATCAAATATCGAGCTAACATGTTTAGTAATTGACTCTCCGACTTCCCTTACAAAATTTGTGATTATCTTTGGATTTTTCACCCTTCTTAACACTTCAGCCATTTGAGCGACTTGAGGGAAAGCAAACACAAAATGTGGTCAATTCATAAAACTAATATTCAAACCAACTCGATGGAGCACTTCTTTTACAATTCTTGTGACTTGATAACGTTCACCACCATGATTAGCACGTAATCTGGTTAGAACATTATCTGCATTTTGACCACGGAAAATTATTTGAGGATTCTTTCTGTTTAAAATATTATTTTTATTTTGAAATATATTTTCGAATCCCTCATTATTCCCCTGGCATCATGCCTTTAACCTTCATCATAATCAATGATTCGAGCGATTTATTCAACTTGCCTTGCAAGACGTTTGAATTTCGATTCGTGATCAGTCATCATAGGATTTAGAATTGTGGTTATTTGTTGAGTCAATAGGTTGACAAATCATGATGACTTTCCTCTATATTTTGTCGAAATACCGCAATGAAATTAGAGGCATTCCATGTAGAGCCCACATTATAATCACGAAAAAATTCGGAATGCTGTTGTGGGTTTTGAAAATTATTTACTCCACCTACACTCCCAAAATGAATGGGAGGAAGAAAACCACCAAGTGTAACCAGGAGGAAGGCCATAAGGAGGCCAACCAGTTGTTATTGGAGGTTGGACCGGTGGTAAGTTACCACGTAGGCGAATATTACGCCCAACATTTCCAGTTTGTACGCTAGTAACCACTGTACTTTCACTTACAACCAACGGGCGTGCCAATTTGTTTTGTCGATTTTTAGCAAATCGATGGTGGTTCGATTCTAATGATCTGGGAGCGAAACCAACTCCTCTTTTGCAGGTACCAGTTTTTTATAAGTGCATCAAAGGTTCTCGAATTAGATGAGTATTAAGACAGGAAATAAGTTCAAAAGTGCAAAAGGGTAAAAGAAGTGTAAAATAAAGGATTCGAAAAGTAAAATTGACTGAAATCGAAAAGGTTTGCATTGAAATTTAAAGAAAGCAATAAAAATGCCTTTGATTGGATCAAAGGACTTTAGACATGAAAATTAAAGGTACTGAAATATAAATTAAACAATGCTTGAAAGATAAATTTGTTTGAAAGATAAAGTTTTGCAAGAATTGTAAATGAAAGGTAAAGACAGTGGAAGAAACCCTACAGAAATCGAACTCAAATGCAGACTCAGGAATTTGCTGGGATATGAGTGTGCTTGAGTGTATTTCTGAAAAGAAGTTCCAACCCTTATTTCCTAAATCTTACTAATATTTATATCCCACTTCCATAACCAAACCATTAATTACACGATGCTTCCCTGTATGAGAATTCCTAGGTAACTGTTCCCGCTCTTTTGCTCATGAGTGTTACCAATAGATTCCTGACTCAGAAAAAACCTTCGACTTCCCAATTCATGTAACTGCTCGATTCTCCATTCAAAGAATTGTTCGATTTGTCAAGGTTTCTAAATCGAGTCCGTGTCAAATAACTTCTGCTTCATGCTTGCACGTGCGTCTTTTCAGCCTCTACTTCCTTCTTGACCCTTCATCAGTATTTCGAATCAGCTTAATCTTTCGAAAATAATTATTTCGACTAACACAACTAAACTATTTTTAGATTATTAAAGTTTTTTAAGGTCTGATAGCTACTCAGCCCACTAAACCAAACATCCCAAAAAACAACAAGAACATAAAACTGCCGATCTGATCAAACCATCTGTTATATTGGTTCGCAAATACATTAAATCATGGGTCAAACCTAACAATACTAATAACTTTTTGTTTGGAGCAATCAGGACCTCCATCAAGAATCTTTTTCTTGATGCTTCAAACACTAGAAAATACTTTTCCCACCTAAGACATTCTCTTAAAGAGAACTCGAGACGAAGATGGAAAAAAGACAAAAGGCATTTTTTAAATAGGAATGAAAAATATGAAAGGAGTACATGTCACACTCACACAAGTACCCACTACCTTGCCTATAACTGGCAAGGTAATCTAACTTGAGCCAATTTAAAAGTGCGGGACTTCCTCCAGGTTGAACCCTAAGATAATGAATCCTGGTCAGATTTGAGACTTTCATATTGGGCTTAGGATAATCTTATTTGCTTAAATTTTAATTATAACAAATACCATACTATCAAATATTATAACCATTTAATATATATAAAAATTTGGA
The DNA here is from genome assembly GCF_014773155.1 of Arachis stenosperma. NCBI lineage: Eukaryota > Viridiplantae > Streptophyta > Magnoliopsida > Fabales > Fabaceae > Arachis > Arachis stenosperma. The sequence continues at coordinate 62,396,460 of NC_080383.1, forward strand.
TATACTTACAAGTAATTTTTTAATTCAAGTTAAAAAAAATTAATTATTCTTTTCTCTTTTAGTTTAAAATATTATTTATTAATATAATAGGAAAAGTAAAAATAATAATAACAATAATCATTCACATAATTTATGTATAAATCGTCTAATATTTATAACATATAATATATCGTATAATTTTTCTCCTTTTCGATAGATGTATTAAGATGTCACTAATATTATTTTGCATACCAAATAAACAACTTAAGCTATTATATAAGACAATAAGTATAATATATCAATACTTTTCTAATTATATTAGTATTAAACAAATATTTAAATAGTATAAAGTGATTTTTTTTAGTAGAAAAGCAATAATAAAAATTATTAACGAAGTTAATTACATAATTAAAAACTATGGGCAATTTTTTAAATAATAAAAAATACTATTTTCGCATACTACAAATTTTATGAAAAAGTTTTAAATAATAAATTAATTCTCAATAAATTATATATCAAATATTATAGCATAATACCCTGGCATTCACTCCCAGAACAATTCACTATCATAAAGTTCAAATAATAGCTATTCGCGATAACTGGCCCTTCCGTATCCTTCGGCATAAAGCATACTGATTTCGCAGAACAATCAAGTAAGACATAATTCTTAGACAACCAATCTAGTCCCAAATGAGATCAAAATCAGTCATCGGCAGATAAATCAGATCATGCACGAATTCACGTCGTTGTACTCGAAACGGAATTTGGGGCATCCTAACCTAGTCACTATAGCCTCATGGGTTTATACACTTTAAATCATAACTCAAGACCATTATTTTCAATCCTAACTCATCAGCTTTTTCAAACGCAATGAATGAATGTGTTGCTCCAGAATCAAACAATGCACCCAAAACTTTACCAGCTATTTCACAGTTACCTCTAATCAGTGTCTCTGATCTCTCAGCACCTGCTGCAGAAGTGGTGTAAACTCTCTCCGGCTGCTGTACCCTTCCAGTCTCATATTTCTTCTTTTATGGACAATTCATGGCCAGATGCCCAGGCTGTCTACAAAAATAGCATACCCTTGTACCAAATCTCCACAGAACTTCCGGATGATACTTCCCGCATCTCTGACAACTCAAGTTCTGTTGTGGCTGCTTCCATATCTCCTTCCTTGATTAGAATTAGCATTCGGTCTTCTGAAGTTGCCCTGCCCCTGATTGTTTTGAGGGACAAAGCTGCCATGCCTGAAGTTTCTGCCCTTTGGTGCAAAATTCCTCCCTGGAATCCTCTGGAAAGGCATCCTCATGCTTCCCTTCTCTACTGTACCTTCCTCACACACTCCTCAACCACCCTACTCTTATTCAAGAGTTTAGAAAATACCCTGATCTTCATAGGTGCAACGAAGCTCAAAATATCGCTCCGAAGGCCTCCCTCATACTTGATACATTTTCACTCAGCAAAATCTTCAGGCGCACCTTGACAGATTCGGAAAAGCGGCAAAATTCCTCAAACCTGCTAGTATACTCAGTAACAGTCATATGGCCTTGTTTCAGCTAAAGCAGTTCAAGTTCTTTAGCATTCCTGACTGAATTGGGAAAGTATTTCTTGTAGAACTCTGTCCGGAACAATTCCCAAGAAATCACGACACCATCTGGCTGCAGTATTCATCGTGTTCCCTACCACCAGTGCTGGGCCTCGCCTTGTAGCTGATAAGTTCCAAACTCAACCCACTGCTCTTCAGGAACCTGTTAAGCCTGTAGTGCTCGCTCTATAGCCTGAATCCATTTGTCCGCATCGGTGGGGTTTGAGGTTCCCCTGAAGGTCAGAGGATGAACCTTCAGGAAAGAGGAAAGTATCATTGGACCCTCTTCACCGTTATTGTTCCCGTGGTTACCATTATTTATTTGATTACCCAATGCCTCGGCTGTCGCCTGCATAGCCGCGGCCATGTTTTCTAAGCCAACCATGAAGTCTATTGGGTCATTCCCTGTCGAGCCAGGATTAGCGTTTCCTATTCTACCTCTGCCTCCCCCTTGACTACGTTCGCAAGTCAACATCTGATTCCTATACACACCAAACAAGTGATATCAAGTTGATCAGTCACAATATCGCAAGTCTAGTACTTCAAGTCCTAAATGCATACTCATGAACGTATATGCCACATAAATCAATTAGATATCCTAATAGCACATAGACACATACACATAGAATGCACAGAAGCATAGTCAGTCAGTCCCTCAGGCTCTATAGGAATCAACTGCTCTGATACCATAATGTAACACCCTACCACACTGAGCTTTACGCTTAAGCCGTAAAATAGAGGTGGTGTGGTATTATGGCCTCTAAAATAAAACATATACATATAGTAGTAGAAAGAATATAATAATTAGGAGCCTTAAAAAAAACAGGTGAAACAAAAATCGCGAAAAATAAAAGTGCAACGCTCAGGAAACGAGATTACTTGCGTGTTGAGAAACTTAAAGCTTATAAATATAAATAAATAGAAAGAGATATTGGAGATTCAAGGATACAGAATTACTAGCTCCTAACTCAGCCTGCGAGGCCAAGGATGGCCGGAGAGTATTTACATATATATATATACATCTCCCATCAACCCAAAATACAAAGATAAAACATTAACTCTCCTTAAACCTCTAAGAGGAAAAAAATAAACAAGTTACTCGGAGAGAAAGCTAAGTACATATATATATATATATATATATATATATATATATATATATATATATATATATATATATATATATATATAAAAACTAAACAACAAAAGAACCCAGGAACCACTCCACTTCAGAAGTCCAGACGCCTAGCGATGTGCCTCTTAACCTGCATCTGAAAACAATAACATAGTATGGAATGAGAACTAGAGGTTCTCAGCATGGTAAAGGTGCCATGCACATAATAGATAAGGTCCTGGGAATGCCAGAGGCAATCCTTGAACGCCAACACTCAGATTATAAAGCTTAAGTTACTAAACAGAAACCATAAAAGGGGTAGGTGTCTAGGGAATTCTAAACTCAACTTAAACTTAACTTTAACACTAAACCTGTCCACCTTTTCTCCGCTCCTCCATCACCAATGATTTAGCAAAGACAGATAAACAGACAATTTCAAGTACAAGTAGAAGGCAGGTAGTGCAAGTAGTAAATATAACGATTAGCATAATATATATTTAGTTAGGCATTCTCAAGTAATGCATAGCAGACAAAACAAACAGAATGGACATGATGTATGTCTATCCTACGACTGATGAAGCTCATTTGTCGGTTATCAAGCCAACCCGACAAGTCTGAAACCCTTGAATTGTCCCTCGTCGCGCATCCCCATGAGTATATGCATAGCTTTTTCTCATTTCATTCATAATTCATACATCCATACATTAATATATAGCTTACTCAATGGGGGATATCCATTCCCAGGAATTTATACGTGCCCGGTCACCCTTACGACGTAGGGTCAACAGAGTATCGAGTCTCAGCCTCATACACGTGGTGGCAAGCCGCGGTATTCTACCCAGGGAAACTCGTATCTCAGATAACATTTAATGCATAAGCCATATAAGTATTCATAATCATTAATATTCATTACATAATTCTTCATCATAGCCATGGCATCATATATCCTTCATGCATACACATTCTCCTCATATACTCATCACTTTTAACCTTTACTTCATCCCCAAGTTACCTCTATTACCTAGCTCCAAGTTATTACTAGGCCTACCATTATGTTCTAGGGCTAAAAAGGGTGAAAACAGAGGTTTGGAGGTTCAAAATTGAGTTTTAAAACACAAAATACCTTTGCTAAAAATAGGGGAGTCACGCGTACGTGTGGACCACGCATACGCATGGGCGTGCGAACGGGCCATTACACGTACGCACCCCTTATATACGTGTATGCATGGGCGCCTAACAGAAGCGCACAGATGCGCATGGGAGTTTTGTGTATGCAAGCACCCCATGTCATGCGTACGTGTGGACATGTATCCTGGCCCATTACGCATACGCATATACTTTTTCGCGTCGCATGCAGAGGAGGCAGTGGCGACAGTGATTGTGACGCCTGGGTAGTAGCAGAAGTAGTAGATTATTCCACTTGCTCTAGGTTGAGTCTTTAAATACCCGCTTGGGTAGTAGCAGCAGTAGTGGTTTATTCCATTTGCTCTAGGTTAAGCGGGTAATAGCAAGGGGGTTGTGGCTCAGTCCCATTTGCTCCACGATGGGGTGTTTCTGTCCAGGGTTAGCTACCAGGACATGTCAGGTTGGCTATATAACCAATAGATTATATCATCTGCCATAGGACAAGCATATATCATATGCATTTGTCTATTTTGTTTGAGTTTGCATTATTTGGGTTTGCCTATTTTATTAACTATGTCTAATTATTGTATGTTCTCCTTGCTGTAACTGCATTCTATCTGTGTTTTCTTTGTCTGTCTTGTGTGTCTTTGCAACTAAGAGACCCCTCGTATGGTGGAGGTGTACCGGTGTTTTGGAGGATTAGAGGAGGTAAAAGTGAAGTGTTGAGTTAGGATTAGATTTGGAACTTGAGAACCTTAGATAGTTTACCTAATTTCTGGTGTAGCTTATTCCTTAAGTTTTAAATATGAGTGTCGAAGTTCTAGGATTGCCTCTGGCTTTCTCGGGACTTTATATATTATATAATTTAGCACCTTTACCATGCTGAGAACCTCCAGTTCTCATTCCATACATATGTTATTGTTTCCAGATGCAGGTCGAGATGCACCTCGGTGAGCATCTAGAGCTTCCTATGGCAAGCGAAGTGGGGATGTTATATTTTGTCATATTACTATGTATATATATGTATATAAACTCTTCTCCACTTGCACTTTATGTTTAATCCTCCTAGAGGTTTTTTGGAGTACCAGGGGCTTATTTTATGTCTTTTGGGATATGATTATATGTATGTATGAAATTATACTGCGGCCGGCCTTGGCTTCGTAGGTCGAGGCTGGAGCTTGATATTCTGTATTCTTGGTACGCTACTCCTTATATTTATGGTTTATCCTTTCTGCTTATTTGGCTTTACATTTTCGAGTGTTTTGTGCTTTTCTTTGTACAATTTTGCTTTAACTTTCCTTCAAGGCTCTTAGTTACAAATTCTTCAACTATATATATAGGTCGTAATACCTTGTCACCTCTGTTTTACGACTTAAGTATAAAGTTCTGCGTGGTAGGGTGTTACAAAAAGGCATTACTACATAATAGTAGTTAGCCTTAGGAGGGATGAAAGCGGTATTTTCTTGGTCCGACTTATACATTGGGATTTGATTGTATCTAGAGTATGCGTCCATGAACGACAAGTACCGATAACCTGAGGCTGAGTCAACCGGAGCATCGATGCTCGGGAAGGGGTATGGATCTTTGGTACAAGCCTTATTGAGGTCAGTATAGTCGACACACATCCTCCACTTTCCATTTTGTTTCTTTACCAAAACCATATTAGCCAGCCACAATGGATACTTTACCTCTCTTATAAACCCGGCTTCCAATAACGCTTGTACCTGTTTCTCTAGGACCTGTGTCCTTTCGGGTCCGAGTTTATGACACTTTTACTGAATAGGTCTGGAACCCGGGTAATCGGCGAGCTTATGAGACATCACGTCAGAATCTATACCAGGCATGTCGGAGGTTTTCCAGGTGAAGAGGTCGGAGTTTCTTCGTAGTAAGTTAACGAGTTGTGCTTTCAGTCCTTCTTCTAGGTTAGCCCCTATATTTGTTGTCTTTTCGGCATGATCTCCAATTTGCACTTTTTCTACCTTTCCTCCAGGTTGGTGGCGCAGTTTTTCTCAAGTTTGAATACCACCGAGATCGATAGTGTTGACTTCTTTTCCGCCCTGGTTGCCTTTTAGATTAAGGCTTTCATTGTAACACTTTCGTGCCAACTTCTGATCTTCTTTTATGTTGGCGATTCCTTCTGCAGTGGGAAACATCATACACAAGTGAGGTGTAGAGACAACTACTACTAGTCGGTTTAAAGTAGTTTGACCTATTAGGGCATTGTATGCCGACGTGGCGTCAACCACAATATAGTCAATGCTTAATGTCCTCGACTTTGTGCCCTTTCCAAAGGTGGTGTATAAGGAGATAAATCCAAAAAGTTGGATCGGTGACGTTAGGATTTTTGCTAGTAAAGAATTATTAAAAATATTCGCGTTGTAGATACAGCTTCTAAACTAACAGAAATCCCTTCGTGCAAACGTTTTGGTTGTCACAAGTAACAAACCCCTTTAAAAATTGATAACCGAGTATTAAACCTCGGGTCGTCTTCTCAAGGAATTGCAGGGAGGTATGTTCTTATTATTGGCTATGAAAAAGGTAAAATTGGGGTTTTGGAAGTAAGGGGGCAGTATGTTGCACAAAAAATAATAAGAAAAATAAATAAATAACTATAAAATAAACTCTTGGCAAGGTATGGGAACTGGAAGTCCTATCCTGGTTATCCTTATCAATTGTAATGAGAATTAGATTTTTCTCCCACTTTGTTAACCTCCAACTATGAAGGTAAGTTAAGTGGATGAATTAATTCTGATTCCTCAAGTCCTAGTCCTCCCTTGGGAAAGGCTAGAGTTATTGGAATATGAATTAATGAAATGAAGAAATCTAATTTTCAATCAACAATGAGTTTGATAACTCTAGAGTCACCAATTATTCAACCAAAGCCAAAAGGGAAACAGGAAAATCCAAATTATTTATATAAATAAAAGACAGCAATCATCAATCTGAAATATCTCAAATAACATTAATTTAAAAGAGTAATATGTAACATGGAAGAGTTCATAAATTAAATTGGGATAAATAAAAATAAAGAACCTAGGATTGAGAGTCACTCCTAAAACTAAGAGAAGTCCTAAATCCTAATCCTAAGAGAGAGAGATCTCTAAAACTACACCTAAAACATGAAAGGTGAATTATGAGAGCATTATTATGAATGGATGCATTCCCCCACTTTATAGCCTCTAATCTGTGTTTTCTGGGCCGCAAACTGGGTCGAAAACAGCCCAGAAATCGTTGGAGAGGAAATCTGCCACGCTGGTTTTTCGTCACTGCGATGCGGCCGCATAAAGCACGCGGTCGCGTCGCCTAACGTCAGGGTCACTATGGCATATTATATATCAAATCGAAGCCCCGGACGTTAGCTTTCCAATGCAACTGAAACCGCGTCATTTGGACCTTTGTAGATAAAGTTATAGCCATTTGAGTGCGAAGAGGTCAGGCTGGACAGTTTAGCAGTTTCTCCAACTTCTTGTATTCCTTCCACTTTTGCATGCTTTCTTTCCATCCTCTAAGCCATTCCTGCCCTGTAATCTCTGAAAACACTTAACGCACATATCAAGGCATCTAATGGTAATAAGAGAGGATTAATAATAAGCAAATATAATATCAAAGAAGCATGTTTTCAATCAAAGCACATAATTAGGAAGGCAAATGTAAAACCATGCAAATAGTATGAATAAGTGGGTAAAGAGTTGATAAAAATCACTCAATTGAGCACAAAATAAACTATGAAATATGGGTTTATCAATCGGCGTGTCCCCCAGCCCGAAGAGGTTGTCTGGGTACGCCTTTAGATCCTTTTCTTGTAGCCCGAACTTGTCAAAGGTGCACTTAAGCAATATGTCTGCCAAAATCCCTTGATCCACCAGAGTTCTATGGAGATTTGCATTGGCATTACCACAGGGTCGTCATGGCCAGGTGTTATTCCTTGAGCATCTTCTTTGGTGAACGAGATGGTTGGTAAATCAGGAGTTCTGTTATCTTTTCCAACTTGGTACACCTCTTTAAGATGCCTTTTCCGTGAGAATTTTGATATTCCACCTCCAGCAAATCCTCCGATAATCATGTGTATGTGTCGTTCAGGAGTTTGCAGGGGCATTCTGGACAACCTCCATATTCATATCTTTTCCTTTTTCTTTGGTCGTCCAACCTCTCAGCCAAGTATCTATCTAGCTGACCTTCAATGGCCAATTTTTCTATGACATTCTTTAAATCATAGCAATCACTGGTAGAATGTCCATAAAGCTTGTAATACTCGCAGTATTTTGTCCGACTTTCTGCCTTTATATGTTTAATTGGGCAAGGAAGAGGAAGTTTCTCAGTGTGGCATATCTCCTTGTAGACATCCATGAGAGACTCAGAGTGGGGTATAATTATGATATCTTCAAGATTTTTCTGGGTTATACTCTTCCTTTTTCTTAGCGTCTTTCTCCTTTTCCTAAGTCGGGTAGGACAGATTTGGCCTTGGGAGAGGCTCTCTAAGTCGAGAATTTTCTTTCGTGTTGATGTACTTTTCTGCCCGCTCTAGTACTTCATACAAGAAGGTCGGGTGTCGCTTGGATATGGATTGAGAGAACGGCTCTTCTTTAAGGCTGTTAACTAATCCTATTATTACTGCTTCAGTAGGCAAGTTTTGTATTTCTAAGCAAGCTTTGTTATCTCTCCATGTAGTCTCGGAGGGTCTCTCCGACTTCTTGCTTAACCCCTAGCAAGATTGGAGCGTGCTTCACTTTATCTTTCTGAATCGAAAATCTAGTAAGGAACTTCCTAGTTAGGTCATCAAAGCAAGTTACCGACCTGGGAGGTAAGTTATCAAACTACTCCATCATGGCTTTGGTCAAAGCTGTCGGGAAGGCTTTGCAATGAGTCACATCAGAGGCATCGGCTAGGTACATCTGACTCTTGAAATTACTAAGGTGGTGCCTTGGATCGGTTATTCCGTCACAGAGATCCATGTCAGGAGTTTTGAAGTTTTTGGGAACCCTAGCTTGCATGATCTCTTCAACAAACGAATCTTCACCTCCCAGAGGACTTTCCTCCCGATCTGCCCGATTGCTCCGTCTCTGGAGGTCGGCCTCCAACCTTAAGAGCTTTTCCCCAGCTCTTTTCGCATCGTACCTCCCTTCGCAATTTCCGTTCTGTTTCTCGTTGTCGTTCAGCTTCCAGTTCAAGTCGCCCATGGTGGCCATGAACTAATCCCAGTATTTCCGTTGGATGGGGAGGTTCTTCTCTTCAGGCGGGTGGATCTCTGAATGGATTTACCGTGGTTGAGGGTTTCCCGACGTTCCTTCCTCGTGGGGGATATTAATTCTTTCTTAAGGTGGAGGTAATGCCAGCGTTAAGTCATCTTGGTGGTGCTCCGGTTCCGACTCAGATGCCGTGTGACCGTCTTCATATTGATTGTCCACCATTTATCAAGGGTTGAGCTCTAGGTCTCCGACAACGGCACCAATGTTCCAAGGATTACCTGAAATGGTGATTTGGGCGTGGACGTGAGATCCAGACTTTTTCTGAAGCAGCAACCGAGGTGCCGCCATCTGAGTTCCCCGTGAGAAGGTAGGGGTGGTACCTACAAGAGACTCCGGTGCCTAAGTCAGGAAAGGCTTTAAGCAGGTTTTTAGTAGATTGGGACTTGAATATACCTGAGGGGTGTTAGTGTATTTATAGTAGAGTAGGTAACCACCTTTTTTTTAGTAGTTCCACCTTTATTGGTAGGTAACCGTTCCCTTTATCTTGAAAGTTTGTTAAGATCTATCTTTTAGATAAGATAGAGATTGTGGGAGAGATTTTGGGAGACAGTTACTTATTTAAATAAATATGGCTGAACTTCCCTTGTCTCATCCGACTTCTTAAGAGTTCAGGTGAGGGGAAGAGGCCACCCTTATTGAGCCTTTATCCTTAAGGGACCTGGTTGTGTTGAGAGTTAGAGTATAAACAGACAAGTAAGCTTTAGGTTCCATAAAAAAAATGCAAAACGCGTCAAGATGGCAGATTTATATGTTTGGGAGATTTACCATTAATGTCATGATTGAGAAAAATATTGAATTATAGAGTTTTCCTTCCTTCTATGGCATCATATAATTGTTTGAAAGATGCAAGTTTCTAATTTTTTTTTTCACCTAAGCAAATATTAAGTTCATAATAAAAAATTCATATTGAAGAAGCTTTTCAAGAACAATTTAATAATGCAAGTTTTAACGATCAAAGAATAAGAGTAGAGAAGAAAAATAGATTAAAAAAAACTAAACAAAAATAAAAACAAAGGTATCTTTCAAATATTAGAAAATACAAATTAACATCTCCTAAAATAAAAAAAAAATTAGAAAAATAATAAAACAAAGAATTAATTACTCTTAAATTAAGATGATAAGATATACATTTTATAGGAATTATAAATTTAATGACAATTAATCTCTTACTTTATTATTTTACCGTTAAAATTTTAAAAAAATATGCAATAGTATATAATTTATAATTAATTTTAGAGACTACCAATAGCCTTCTCTTAATGAGAACTCCCAAATCCGAAATATTCTATCGTTTTCATAGCTAAATAAAAAATAAAAAAAAATGTAAAGTCCCCTTAACTGTTAACTGTCCCTCATCATTATTACTGATCTAGAGGGCGTGTCGACTTCTGTAACTACTCTCGAATCAACCAACTCCAAGAAACTCGATAATACAAGGCCTCAAAAAAATCGAAAAGAAAAGGGCAACAAAACAGAGATAAACGAGGGGCTACAATGCACAAGTGCTACATACATGAAGGCACCCTTGTACAACGTTAAGCCATGAAATGGGAAAATACTGTACAATAAGACATGTTTCTCTGAAGCTAATTAACCTACAACTTTTTAAGTGTGCATAAAATCACAGGAAGCCCCCTTCTTGCAATGTCCACTCTCGTGGAACTTACATACTCCTCTTTGTCCCCCAACAGAAGGCCTGGAAGAACCTCCTCTTCCGCTGCCATTAAATGATGATTGCCTGTTCCAGGATTTACCTCCATAACCAGAATCTCCACCATGTGTTCCACGATCGCCCTGGCTGTGGAATCTCTCCCCATTGCGACTTTGCTCGCCACCCCACGTGCCTGCATTTCCAGATGAAGAACCCCAACCAGGATTAGTACTTCCCACCGTTGGCCCTTGACCAGGTGCAACCCAACCTGCATTTGCATTTACATGCGGACGTCCTTGACCAGGTGCAACCCAGCCAACAGCATTTGCCGCAGGTGGTCCCTGGCTAGGAGCACCCCATACTGGAGTTGCATTACTGGGTCCTGTCCCCTGTCCAGGCATCCAGTTTACGTTCACATTTGCAGGTAGAGGTCCACTCCAGTTAATATTCTGATTTCCTGGCATACCCCAACCAGCATAAGGTACATTGGATGGTGCTGCTGCTGCTATGTTTGACTGACTATTTGAACTTGGCGGTCTCCATGGTTCAGGTGTAGGTGTAGGTGTAGGTGTAGGTGTAGGTGTAGTCATGCCTGGAAAGCTCGGTGTAGAGAAGGCCCCATTAGGATTTCCATTGCTATATGAGGCAGAGTTCTGGACGGATGTAGTATCAACCCAGTGACCATGGGAAGCTGGCTGTGCAGGCATAGTAACTGGATTATTTGGTTCTATCCTTTGAGGTTGAGCACCTCCCCACGTCTGTACTTCAGGCTTTGGAGCCGTACCAGAGCCCCACCCTTGATGGCCTTCGGCACGGGAGGTATGGTTACTGACACTCTGACTTTGCAAGTGTACACCTGCTGTCTGAATGTCAACACCTGAAGCAATCGCAGGTAATGCTGCATGAACATGTACTTGATTATTATCTGATTTAGAAGCTGATATCATTCCAGGTTGTGAACTTGAACGACTTTCAGGCCCAATGGGGAGTGAATTTCCTAAGAGAGAGCCAGCCAATAGGACAGGGGTTGGAGTTGGAGACCATTTATTTTCAAAAGCCTGCATCTTGGTCCCACCTGAAGCAGTCTGGGGTGTAGGTGAAGGAAGATTTGTTGCTTCATTTCTGAGTCCAGCATCAGAACCCCAACCATTTGCCAGATTCTTGGGAACTTCAACTGCCAATGAAGGTCGACTTGCTAAAGAATTCATGGTATCTTTAGATCTCCAACTTCCTCCAGCATTTTGTCCAGGAGAACCAAGAGGATTATGTGATCCACTATTATGATCAAATGATGGTCTTCCTCCAGCTTGACCTTCCATAGCTTGTACCGCCAAATGAGACTTGCCAGAGTATGAAGATGAGTAATGTGGATCAATCACAGATTGAGCCTTAGCAGGAGTTTTATCCAGCATTGATGGTTCAGTAGGAAATTTTCCTGCTAAGGCATCGGTTAAGAGCATCGACTGATCTTGCTTGTCACTGGCTTTCCAAATCCTCAAATCAGCAGGAAAGTACCCTGTGTTACTCCATTTGCGTAGCTGCACCATAGAAAATGGTCCCTGAACTTTTCCAGACGGATCCTGATAATGCCACATTTTTTCACTTTCATTTATTTTCATAGCTGGCGGAGCAGCTCCCACAGAAGACAACACTGCAGAAGTTTCTGATAAAGCAGCAGAAAAATGATCAGGTGTTGATAACAGCTGGTTACTTTTAGTACCACTTTCAAAGCTTGAAGATAGCTTCTGCCTCTCCAGGCCACTAGATTGTGAACCCCAATCCCTTCCCTGGGGTAATTGAGCATCATTTAGTACTTCATTAGCAATAGAAACATCATCGCCTTTGCTTGAAAACCCCTTGTTCGACAGATTTCTACTAAGTTCACGATTCACATTAGAATAATTCCGTGTCGCACTCCAGGAATCACTCGAAATAGGACCACTCCTAGGAGAAATAATCTCTCTCCCCCTCCTTCCAAATGCAGCAGGTCCTCTAGGTCTCATGTAGTTTTCTGCAGGAACAGAAATATAATTTTGCAGAGTTAATAACTACTAGGAAAGGAAGAAACACAATAAATGTGTTCAGCAGTTTGCAGTATTACCACCTTGTCGTTTTTCATCCATTTCATCTTCATCTTCTTCAGATTCATGACTTGGATCCATTTTAGGATCCACATGAATTTCTGGAATTTCCTCCAATCTGCGTTGTCGTTCTTCGGGAGTCTTCAGAAGTTGCAACTTCTCAACACACTCTCTGAGCGTGAAAGGAAGTTGAGGATCAACAAAATAGTACTTGGTGTTCTTGATCACTTCCAAATATTACAGACAAGTAGAAGCAAGCAAAACATCATCTAGGAACCAAAAAAGAATCGTCACAGTTATCTATCTCAACCTAGCAAGAGCTACTAAAGAGTAAAAGATTCCACCCATCCCAGATTAAGAACAAACTCCTTCTCCTTGCCAAAAGAGCAATGTGCTATTCCCTATTAAAACAAATCCTACTGGTGTTAGACAAGAAAGAGACAATAGGAATCATTTGATATGTACAGCAACCGTCAAATATCATTTATATAGCTGAAAAAAACTTTCCTATCCATTTTTTTATCTGAATATTATCACAAGCTTGAATTGTATGTAAACTTCATATAGAGTTGACTAATCAACACTGCTTTGTTTTTTAAAAATTTTTTTTAAAGAAAAGAGAAGTAATTTGTAGGAGTGGTTTATTAGAAATTGACCTCAATACTCAGTATAAGATCACATTCTCGCTTAAATTAACAATGCTATGCAACAAGACGTGGTACATGGGCAAACAAAAAGCAATTAGCTAATAAGCAACTAATCTTGCTACATGTATTGTATGTAATCTATTATGATGAGAAAAGGATATTCTTTTCTGCGTCCCTTCTCACTGGCTCTGTCACGGAGATGACTTAACCGCACTATCTCTGTTTCTAACCACTGGCATAGAACAATAATACATTAGACAAAAAATAACAGAAAACATATCTCAAGTTTCACAGAGAACAAGTAATATAAATCGAAACAGTACAAAATCAGTAAATAAACTGAAATGACAATTCAGTGAATAAACTAAGAAAAATTAAGTTAGCAGTTCTAAAAAGAATAGGGTTCAGGTCTAATGTCCAATTCTTCAGCATCAAAAGAGAAGATTCAAAGTCCTAGCTTAAGGGCCAGTTTGGCTAAACTTCTTAAATAAGTTCTTTTGAAAAAGGAGCTTAAAATATAAGGACTTTTATTAATAATAACTTTTAAATAAGTTATTTTGAGTTTGGATAGTTATTATAAAAGTCCTTGTTTTAAAGTTGTGCATTAAATAAGAATGATAAAATAGCTTTTGAAAATAGGAGAAGTCATATTTTTTAACTTCTTCAAAAGCTCTTAAAAATAACTTTTTGAAAAGTTAAAAGTTTATCTAAAAAATTGTACCAAACACATTAATGTAACTTTCTATAAGTCAAAAGTTGAAAAAAGTAACTTTTTGGTGTTTCCCAAACGGACCCTAAGTGTCTATGTTGAAGTTGAACAAAGTTTTTCAGAACACCATTACTAGGGCATGACAAATATCAGAATTTTTCCCCTAAACTCACATCATTCACTCTAACTGCCTGAAGTGCCAAAGCTTTTTCCTGAATGTCACCCTGCAAAGCACAAATTTCTATCCTCAGTAATCACCGTAACATCTGATTCCCAAAAGTATTCTATTGAGCATAAACTATAAAATAAATCTACTGAGCATAAACTATAAAATAAAATATAATAAGATATACCAGTGTCAGACGATTTATGAGCCCGCATTTTATGCTTTGGCGGAGTCGCTTGCATTCATCCTAACAGAAAACTAGTCAATATCTTAAAGAATGAAATACATTAATCTAAAAAATAAGTTGGACAAATCATCAAAAGCAATACACAAACAATTTGTTCTCAACACCATACAACTAAATATATGGCTGCAAAGTTGCCTAGGAATTCTATTGTTGAGCAAGTGAACCAACCAGCAAGAAGTATAGCTGATTACCAAACACAAAACCACCATTCATACAATTAGGAGGTTCTAGAGAATGGTGGTCTAAAACAACGATTATCATGCCAGGTTTCAAAAGTAACTAACATGAGAAATGAGAATCAATAACCACTCTCCCCAAAAGGGTGAATCATAACAAGAATGAGAAAAAAAAGGAAAGGAAAAACAACACCCAAAAAATAAGGAAAAGAAAAACAAACACCCAAAAAATAAACATGTTGAATTACCTCTGTGAACTCCTGATTTGAGATAATATCAATGGATACAATCTCTGTCTTGTTTAAATTTAAGATTTCTAGCAAGAAATCTGTCATTCTTTTACCAACTTTATATGGTTCTGATGCTTTGCAAGTCCCTGGCCATGACAATAATTAAAACAAGAACTGCAAATGTTATTTTATAATGCAAATATTATCCGCAAGAAAGGTAATGTTTTCTCCAAATATTTACCTACAACCTGAACCAGCCTGTACAAGTCTTGCTTCTGGCCACTACCTGAAATCCTTATTCTCACAAAAGCGCCAACAACTCTATCATGAAACTTTTCTGTATCTTCAAGTAGCTCTTCCACCAAATTACGTCGGAGATATATTAAATTAACATTATGATTATCAATAGCTGCATAATCATCCACATTAGTTTGAAGTCCTCTTTCATCACCTTTTTTGCGAGTTTTACGTCTCTTATCTTTGCCAGCTTTCACATATGAATCAGAGTTGCCATCACCTTCCAAATGACTAATTTCAGTATCAAGAACACTTCCCTGCATATCATCAGTTTGAGAATCTTCTTTTAGAAGGAAATGGGATTCAAGAAGCTTTAACATTTCAAAATGTCCCACTCTTGGTTTACCAAACAAATTTTGAAGCCTTGTATCACAAATGATTTGACTTTTTCTACGAGGATCTCTAAGTTTATTTCTTTTAATATACTCTAACAGAAGAGCCTGCACATCAAACTGTGACAAAATGGATCTGTCTCCATTTCTCATGTGCATGACAAACTCCAAAAGTTCTTTTGAAGCCCACTCAGAGGTTTCATCTGCAGATGCTCCATCCACAGAAGTATATGAAGTCCCTTCCCTGGAACGGGACTTTGTCCGCTTCTTGCCCTTTCTTCTTTTGGAACGACTCAAATCTACATTCTCATATGAGCTATCTGAATCAGATCCTCTATCATTATTGGCATCGAAAAGTTCATCTGCTGATTCCTCTTTAGAAGGAAGCCTATCAGATCCCTTCCAAGGATTTTTAGCTTGTGTGAGTTCATCGAATGTCAGGGATAGCTTTTCTTTTAGATCTAAGTAATAGTCCTTAAAGAGATACTCCCAGCTGCTTCTGTCATCAAAATCCACTTGTCCCTGCAAGCAAGAAAAATAGTTATTTGTAGTCAAAGTAGGTTCCTCAAAACAATGCTACTTACAAATTAAAATCTTTCCATATATGAACTTTGGTCACAAGGTACGTCTGTTTCTAACCGGATTCATAGTGATAATTGATGACGGATAGTTTGATATGTAAATAACATGATGCAGCTTATTCGAATGTTGAAATACTATGGAAATGAAATGCATTCAAGTAGTCGACTATACAGCAGAAGGGGAAAGAAATGTAAGAATTCTTTAGGAGCACAATTACACTCCCCTCAAACTTGATTCTTCAAGCTGACAAGTAGTTCTACCATCACCTTATGTTGCTTAAATAAGGGCAAAATATGAATTCAACAGATTAGATGATGGCAAATAGAAACTCTTGCAGTTTAAGTGAGGGTAAACAGAGAATTTAATTTCAAAAAATGAAAATAAAAAAGGGGTTCCACTTGAAGTTGGGTGGGCTGACTGTTTTTGACTTCATCCCACCAAGTTGTGGCCACAACAGCTTTGAAGGACCTGTGACCCACCATGATGCACAGCCGTAATGCTGAAGCACATGGGTGATACCAGCACTATTGCATGCCTAGGCAACCTCACAACACGGTGCCACAAATGAACTGTGATAGAGTGCAATTAAGAACTATGACCAATACAGCAAAATCCAAGCAGCATAAGGAACAAAAAAGGAACGAGAGTATGAGAACAAAATATAGTTAGAGTGGAACTGGAACTGGAGTTAGAAGATTGTAACACTTCACAACAAGACAGAGAAACCAAAAAAGGGGGGATTAAAAAGGAAGTGGATGATGAAGAATAAAACTCAACCCAAATATGCAGGAGAGGATGAAGAAGGGGATGGTAAGCCAGAATCACTGACTTGCTAGTAATCCACTGGGTTTGCTTGGGGAAAAAACAGTGCATAACAGGTCTAGTTTGGATGAATAGAGAAGAAATGTGCTTTGAGCGTAGGGTCAATGATGTAGAGGTCTAAACCCTAGAATGCTTCCAAAGAAGCAGAAGCAAAATGACCAAAAATAACCCAAAAAGACCTATCAAATAACAGGCAGGCAATTCATAGATTTATTGCACATATGGTGTAGTTATTTACATCAATCCATCCTCCCTGCAGAATACTATGTCACACGCAATCGCACTGATATTCTCTGTTACAGAGAAGTGTCCTCCCAGATTATGTGCATGATTACCAATAGAGATTGGTCTCCCAGATTATGTGCATGATTCAATACTTCGAGCAAGATATACTATAATAACCCAGGGGTACCAGTCTAATATAGAACTTTGGTTGAGTACTAGTTCTCTAAAACTTTTTTTATTTCAAGCACCTCAAAGTTTTCAGCAAAGCAATCCTTAAATACCATATCATGGTTCTGCAATTCCACAACCAGAATAGTATGATTTCGGTATTGATAGTACATGTTTGTAACAAATTCAATCCTCTGAAAATCAATGCACAACTCTATAGGTGCTACAAAATATCCCAAAATGTAGTCCGAGAAAAAAAAATCAATAAAAGAAGCAAAAATCAAAAGCTAATCTGTCACAAACACCTTGAAACTAATTGAACCACTACTACAGTGCAGAAGGATGATATACCATGTTTTCATGATTGTTCTGTTCAATCAACATTACAGTTCTCATGCATGTCTCGCAAAAGCCCTTGTTTCCCCTAACACATAAGATAACAGCATCTTTGATGCATCCCTTGCACAAAGAGAACGTACATGTATAACACATGTAGTAAGCATTCTTCTCACAGTTGCTGCAAATATGCCATCCTGGTAGCATGAAGATTGCACATACGGAACGTCAGATATAATACTGATTTTAGAATCAAAATATAACAAACCAAGGTAAATATGATTGAGTTTTTTCACATCAGATTAGATATCTTAATATTCAAGTGAATTAATTTATTTGCTTTCAAGACACAAGCATAAAGATAACTATTTACACTAAACAAGGCACGTGCAAAGAAGAGAGGTAACAGGAAGTAAAAAGTTTTAAAAGGAGAGCATCAAAATAAGAAGCACACCACATTGATTAAAATGCATCAAGGACTATTTAAAAGTGCATTGAGGTTTTCCACAGATATACAGAAAAATGAAGTCTACAAACCGGGAAATGTATTATAGATATGATCTTAATTTGGAACGTGCTAACTTACATCATAATATTAAGAGTGTAGCATAAATGCAGCAGCACTCCCCCTCTTAAAAATTGAGAATAATAACAGTAACTCCTTATATCCTAAATATCAATCACCTGTCACCTATTATCCAACAATCATTGTTTGTCACTTTGTCTATGATATGCCAGTGAAATTAAATGTAATTCGCCCGACAACAACAATGCAGAGTTTGAAACACAATCCAAAAACTATGGCTACATGGGTACGAGCCTAAACAGATTGAAAAATTGACAATGATAACAGTAAGTCCTTATATCCTAAATATCAATCACCTATCACCTATTAACCAACAATCAATATTTGTCTATGATATGTGAGTGAATCTAACGGTAATGCCACTGAAAAAAACAACGCAGACCATGGAAAATAATTCAAAAACTAAGGGTGCAGGTGCGTTTGGTTTACGTTTTCATTTTCTGTTTTCATTTTTTTTTTTTGTTTTCTAGAATTTATAAAGGAAAAAGTGAAAACAGTGAAAACAATATTGTTTTCAATTTTTCCTTCACAAAATCCAGAAAACAGAAAATACTGAAAATGAAAATGCAAACCAAACGCACCCTAAGGGTACATGAGTACCGCCATAAACAAGGTACAGATAGAATTGGTTAATGAAGTTGAGCCAAAACTTCTATAAACTGGGATCTGGGCAATCTTCTCAAAGGTAGGAAGGCCAAGAAACAAAATTTAAATCTTCCTCCGATTATAAACTGAAACAGAACCTCAGTTTCTAAAGTGCCATATGCATGTCCTTAGCTTCAATCACTATCCTCAAATACCATCATCTATCCCATGTATTGATCTACAGACCTCTTGAGAGAAATTTGTATAAAATAATATATTGAAGCACAATTAGAACATTCAAATAATAATTCTACCTAAATGCATCAACCTAATGTCCCTACTTAGTATTCCAAGTTCAAACATTAACCCAATCTCATTATGCATTCAAACACTAATATTTTTATTTTCATCACAAAATTTAAGCAGTTCACAGACTCATGAGGCTATTGCACAGGAATTGAAAATTAAAAGCAAGAACTGAACCACCTGACAAAAGAACAAGAAACAAACAGATGATGCTTAATATAGAGTTGGAAGTAGGTATAGAATAAGAAAACATACCACAATTCCATTTACCCTTGGATCGGAAGAAGGCCTCATCACGATTAACGCAAGAAGGATGGTAAGCCTTTGGGCACCCCCTAAGCAACACACCAGAATTTTTTTAAAAAAAAAATAGAAAAGATAAAAGCAATGAATTTACAAAGCATTTCCATTACAAATAGAAAAGTCATGAGGACACATAATGTGATTGTCACCTGCGGTCACAAAGAACAAGCTCACCCCCGTCGAAGCAAATGAAACAAACATCCTCTTCCATCTTTTTCCTTGATGGGGCTCTCCCTGTGGACTTTGAATTTTTCCCACTTCCGCGCTTTCTCTTCCCACCACTCACACTTCTACTCTGCTCCTCCGTTTCTTCTGTCCCTTCAGTGGGCTCTGTCTCTTCTCCCATGCGCCCAACACTGCCACCGCCATCTTCTTCCTCTTCTTCTTCTTCTTCTTCTTCATGTTCATCCGTGAAAGCAGCTTCATTTGTCATATCACCACCAGCATCGGCTTGTTCTTCTTCCTGATCTACTGTCAAAGCAGCTTCATTTGCTATATCATCACTGGCAGCAGCTTGTTCTTCTTCTTCATCTTCTCCTTGTTTCTCTGCTTCTTCTTGCTCTTCCATGAAAGCAGCTTCATTTGACAAGCCACCACCAGCATCAGCATCCTCTTGTTCCTCTTGTTGTTGTTGTTGTTGTCCTTCTTGGTGCACTTCGATGAATTCATTAGCTACACCACCAACAACAACATCGGCGCCTGCATTCTCGTGCTGCTGTCCTAGTACTTGCTCGTCTTCTTCCAATAAAGCAGCTTCATTTGCCATACCGCTAGCAGCATCAGCTTCTTGCTCCCCACCCGCCTCCTCCTCCTCCTCCTCCTCCTCCTGTTCTTCTTCTGCATCTTCTTTTTCTTGCCCTTGTTCTCTTTCTACCACGGAAGCAGCTTCATCTGGTACCTCCGTCTGCTCCACCACGTTATCCTCACCATCCCTGATTTCGTGCTCATCTACCAACGGAGCTTCCTCCTTTTCCATCTTCGCCACGCCGGTTGCCTCCACCATAATCTCATCCTCTTCTTGTTGGCCCTCTCCATTCTCCACATCATCACCCTTAACTACAACCTCAGGGCCAACAACCTTATCTTCCACCACTTGCATTTCTCCTTCTCCTGCGTTTCCCGAATCCCCAATCTCTGTCTCCTCCACCGCCTCTTCAACCGCTTCGCCCGAATTGGCTGCAACCGCCGCCTGTTCCGCTTCTCCAACAAGAGTTTCTCTATTATCGGCGGTGGTGGCCGCATCAACCGGCTCCACTCCAGTGCTGTGGCATTGTGGTGAAGTGGTAGAGAGGTATGGGAGTGGATAAGAGTGTTGTAGGTGTTGAGCTTCCTCGTCTTCAGCATCCATGGTAAAGGGAGGGAGAGATTGGAATAACCGAATTAGGGATTGAAATCAAATCCCTAGAAAGCAGGGGAATAGGAATTAGAAATTAGGAATTGCAAACTTGAAATTGCTTATCGTCGTAAATTCTGCTGTGCGTGACACACTCGCTCAGTGGATTCATAAGTTATGGGCCATACCATAACAGGAGTTGGCAGAGAGAAAAAACAAGAGAAAGGAACGGAAGGGTGCGGAGATAGAAGAGGGGATTCGTTCGGCTGCGTGCTTCTTCCCCCAAGCATCCCCCCACTGTCCGTTATTTCCTTCGGAATCCAAAGCCCAAGGCCCAATCTCTTAATTCAATTAAGCTCTGCATTAGTTGGGCCCCCCCTTAAATATATCGAAATAACTGAAAATTATTAATAAAAGAAGAAGAAATAAAGGCCCAAATCCCAAAAAAATTACCTTTTCATTTTTATTCTTATTTTTAGACTTTTATAAAAAAAATAGAAAGTAAAAATAAAAATATTATTATTTTTACTATTTTTTATTTCTTTCACAAAATTTAAAAAATAAAAATATTAAAAATAAAAACAGAAAATAAAATATAAATCAAACCTACTTTAAATCGTTTTAACCTCCACAAAAATACTTCATCCCTATTTTAGGGATTGTTTTATTTTATCTTTTTTATATTATTTTTTATTTATATATTTTTTAATGATTTATATTTTTCCCTATTATTAAAGAATTTCGCAGAGAAATATATTCATACGTCTTGCAAGCAAAATGAGTGATAAATATGTTTTGTATATTTTGCTAGTTCGCATGAATGTATAAAATATTTGTAATTCATTTTACTAGCAACATTTATAAATATATGTTTATCCCTAAATTTTAGAATCAGATCCTGCAAAATGACTATGTTTCTAAAACTCCCTTGATAATACAAAAAGTAATTAATTTTTAACTCAGATAAAAAATCAAAGAACTTTATATCCAAATAAAAATACCTATTTTTTATATCTAATATTTTTTATTATATATTAATTTTTAAAATATTCTTTTTATATATTTGTAAAATTTTAATCTAACACTTTTTATTAATACAAGAAATAGACAAATACTAATACGCTCGAGAGAAAATAAAGAATATAGCACTTCTTAAATTCTAAAACCTAAATACTAAACTCTAATTTTAAATTTTAAAATTTAAATTTTAAATTATAAACTCTAAATCCAAAATTCTGAATTCTAAACCCTAAATCTTAACTTCTAAATTCTAAATTTGAGTCATTAATATAAAATATAATAAACTAAGAGCTAAAATTTGTTTAACTTACAAAGAATTTGACAAATGATACTAAAAATAATAATTTAAAAATAGAAAAAATACAATCACTAAATCCAATTACTGAGTAAAAATTATACTATTTCAGAAAAATGAATAATGTATGAGCATCTTTAATTATGTTTTTATTATTTCTTTGAATAAAGTTAATGTTTTCCTTGTTTTAATTGAGATTTTTGTGCTTTACTCAATGTTTCTTGGAGTTGCTTTGTGTTTTGATATATTTAAGAAATTGTTGAAAGATTTTAGGCAAGAATAAAAGAGGAGAAGGATAACCAAAGAAGTCCTTGGGAGAACCAAGAAAAGTACCATGCAAAAGGAAGCAACCTCCCATTGAACCAAGAATTAAAGAAAATTGCAAAGAGAATTCGTGGAAGTTGTTACCCTGACCTCTTCATACTTGAGTGAGCTTAAATTGAGTTATAGAAGTCCAAATCAAGCGATTCCAGTGGTATTAGAAAGCTAACATTCAGAGCATTCCAACGATATATAATATCTATAGTTGACATTCATTTTGGACTGCAAACGACTCTCATCTTTGAGCTAAAAAATTTAGCATGAAAAAGCCCTGCGTAGGACATGACCCACGCCCTCTACACACCCTCCATGCACCAAAACACTCCCTGGAAGTGCTCCACGAAGATGTGGGACGTCTCCACATGCCCATCCATTCCTCCCACACTCAAAACACGTCCAAAACACCCCCAAATACACTCCTACACACCATGCAATACCCCAAATTCCATCCAAGCATGGTGTGCCACTTCCCCTACACCCATGCACACTTCCTCTCAGCCCAAGCCTTCATCCTTCACCAACGTGGGACGTTGCTTACGCCATTTTCATGTATGAAGTTCTACGTCCCACGTTGAAGAACCATGTCCCACATTGGGCCAAGCTCCAGTCGCCCCAACCTCTACGTCCTTGAGCACATGGGACGTGCCCCACGCCACCTTCCCCTCCTTAAGCCTCACGTCGCATGTGGGTCACGCTAGCTCCCACGCCAAGCTCCTCTTCTTCTCGAGCACTTAGGACATGCCTCACACCCACTTTCAAGCACATTGAGGGCGTGTGCCTAGCGTGGCACACTGGGCCACTGCCCAGCAACTCTCAACCTCTAAGTCTTAGAAGATGTAGGATGTCCCTTACTTGATCCACATCCTCTTCACTCAACAACAACCTCTAGAAGGTGCACAACAAGGCCACAAACTATATCCAAAGCCAGTCTCAAGCCCATGATATCAATAAAGCAACATATCAAGTTTTGAATTTCAATTACAAAGAAGATCACTAGTTTAGAAAATATTTGATTAGGATTTGATTTGATTCTATTTAGATTTAGTTTGAATTAAATTCTAGATCATTGTTTAGGTTTTAAAAACTTGTCCGTGGACAAGGGATAGGACATTTAGTCAGAAAACAATACACCACCGTTTACACCACACTTTAGAATTCTATTTTCATTCCACCATGAGCAACTAATCTTCTCTGTTAAGGTTATGAGCTATGTTCATCTTTTTATGGATTATTAATCTAAGTGTTTTACTTTACTTGAGGTTCATGCTTTGATCTATTTTATGATTGAGTTTTCGTTCTTCATCCTAAAGATTTAGAATTGTTGAAAAACATTCTAACTCTGTTTTGGATTCTAATATTGTTTTGGGAAAACTTAATATTGGAATTATCTTTGATTTAATTAGGAATAGTATTTCAAAGAGTGTGCGACAATTTATGATTTTCAATTGCTCTAGTTTCAATATGTGACATAAAATTTGGATTAGAAAACTTTTGAAAATCATTCTTTCTTGTAAGTTTCAATTGTTTAGGACTAGTTTGGATAAGTGACATATAATTCAGCCTAAGAACTATCCTTGAATATTATTTGAAACTAAATCAGATTTGTGCTTAACCTCTTTTCTTAATTGGTTGACCAAGGATATGGTGATTAGTTAATTAGGGAGAAATTAGGATGTTAAGGAATTGAAATTTAATTACATATAATTTGTCATGATTGATCTCTGCATGTCTCAAATAAATAAACACAAGGATTATTTTCCTTGAGAATGAACATCTTTGAAACCTTAACATTCTCACTATTGTTTTTACTCACAGTTTTCTATTTTATTTACCTCTATTTTCACGTTTAATTCCTTCATTCTTCTGTTTTGATTTGTCTAATTAGAAGTAGTCAATTAATCATTATTGCTTAGTCCATTAATCCTTATAGAAATGATAACCCACTCACCGTTATATTACTTGATATGATTCAGTGCACTTGCCGAGTTGTGATTTTGAAAAATTCCACATCAATGAACTTCACATTAATAGGCAATTTGTGAAGTTAAGGTATGAGATTGTTCTGAGGTATCATCTGAATCCGAATTGGATTTGGACTTGGATGTTAGGTTCAAACGCCTAAGGTTGAAGATTTTGATTTATTCGCTGAGACGGTGATGGTAGATACCTGCAAGGGACTCCAATGCCTAAGTCAACAAAGGTTTAAGTACGTTTTATGTATGATTGGGTTGGAAAAAATACCTAAGTATTATGGTATTTATAAAGTTATATATGTAACCTGATTATTCCTTGGGAATAACTTCAAATGATCATGGGTGGTTAATCATTTACAGAGCAAGAAGTTACCCCCATGTTTAGTATGGTTATCATCTGGGTGGTGAAAATCAAAGTAGTGGGGGGAGCATCTAACCTGCTCTCCAAGTTGGGTTCAGCCATGGGTTATAAGAACCCATATCCAAGTCAGTCTGACCTATGTGGATAAGGCCACATGGATTGATTTCACAAGTATCAGACTGACTTCTGTGGCACAATTTCGAATGTAGCTTGACTACCAATGGGAATGTGGACTGGGCTTATACTAAATAAGCCCAAATATGAAAAGTACCCATATTCGTGTTCTAATTCTCAGGTCGGGGCTTAGGTAAGTAGTTGCTTGGTTGCTACTCCTAGCAGGTTGGTGCACGAAATTATGATCATCAACAATGGCGCCAAAGACTTGGAGCTCTCAAACGTGAATCACACTTTGTCACAACTTCGCACAACTAACCAGCAAGTGCACTGGGTCATCCAAGTAATAAACCTTACGTGAGTAAGGGTCGATCCCACAGAGATTGTCGGTATGAAGCAAGCTATGGTCAACTTGTAAATCTCAGTTAGGTGAATTCAAATGGTTATAATGGTTTTCGAATATAAAGATAAATAAAGCATAAAATAAAGATAGAGATACTTATGTAATTCATTGGTGGGAATTTCAGATAAGCGCATGAAGATACTGTGTTCCTTCTGAATCTCTTCTTTCCTACTGCTTTCATCCAATCATTCTTACTCCTTTCCGTGGCAAGCTGTATGTTCGGGTTTCACCGGTGTCAATGGCTACCTCCCGTCCTCTCAGTGAAAATGGTCCAAATGCGCTGTCACCGCATGGCTAATCATCTGTCAGTTCTCGATCATGTCGGAATAGGATCCATTGATCCTTTTTCGTCTGTCACTATGCCCAACACTCGCGAGTTTGAAGCTCGTCACAGTCATCCCATCTCAGATCCTACTCGGAATACCACAGACAAGGTTTAGACTTTCCAGATCTTAGGAATGGCCGCCAATAATTTTAGCTTATACCACGAAGACTCTGATCTCACGGAATGGGAGGCTCGGTTGTCAGGCGAGGCAACCATGCATCGTGGACCAGGAATCCAAGAGATACACACTCTAGCTCTCGGTTGTAGAATGGAAGTGGTTGTCAGGCACGCGTTCATAAGGACGGATGATGATGAGTGTCACGGATCATCACATCCATCAGGTTGAAGTACGAGTGATATCTTAGAACAAGAATAAGCTTGAATTGAATAGAAGAACAATAGTAACTGCATTAATACTCGAGGTACAGTAGAGCTCCATACCTTAATCTATGGTGTGTAAAAACTCCACCGTTGAAAATACATAAGTAATGGTCCAGGCATGGCCGAATGCCCAGCCCCCATGAAGGTCTAAAATCACATACACTGATTAAAGATCCATCAATAGACTTCGAATACAATAGTAAAAAGTTCTATTTATACTAAACTAGTTACTAGGGTTTACAAAAATAAGTCTAAGTGCAGAAATCCACTTCCGGGGCCCACTTTGGTGTGTGCTTGGGCTGAGCTTGAGCTTTACATGTGCAGAGGCTTCTCTTGGGGTTAAACGCCAAGTTGTAACGTGTTTTTGGCGTTTAACTCTGGTTTGTGACGTGTTTCTGGCGTTTTACTCCAGAATGCAGCATGAAAGCGTCACCTAAACTCGAATAAAGTATGGACTATTATATATTGCTGGAAAGCCCTGGATGTCTACTTTCCAACGCAATTGAGAGCATGCCATTTGGAGTTTATAGCTCCACAAAATCCATTTCGAGTGTAGGGAGGTCAGAATCCAACAGCATCAGCAGTCCTTTTTCAGCCTGAATCAGATTTTTTTTCAAGTCCCTCAATTTCAGCCAGAAAATACCTGAAATCACAGAAAAACACACAAACTCATAGTAAAGTCCAAAAATGTGAATTTTGCATAAAAACTAATAAAAACACCCCTAAAAGTAGCTAGATCCTACTAAAAACTACCTAAAAATAATGCCAAAAAGCGTATAAATTATCCGCTCATCACAATACCAAACTTAAATTGTTGCTTGTCCTCAAGCAACTGAAAACCAAATAGGATAAAAAGAAGAGAATATACTACAAATCTCAAAATATCAATGAATATTAGTTCTAATTAGATGAGCGGGACTTGTAGCTTTTTGCTTCTGAACAGTTTTGGCATCTCACTTTATCCTTTGAAGTTTAGAATGATTGGCATCTATAGGAACTCAGAGTTCAGATAGTGTTATTAATTCTCCTAGTTAAGTATGTTGATTCTTGAACACATCTACTTTTATGAGTCTTGGTCGTGGCCATAAGCATTTTGTTTTCCAGTATTACCACCGGATACATAAATGCAACAGACAAATGACTGGGTGAACCTTTTCAGATTGTGACTCAGCTTTGCTAAAGTCCCCAGTTAGAGGTGTCCAGAGCTCTTAAGCACACTCTTTTTGCTTTGGATCACGACTTTAACCACTCAGCCTCAAGCTTTTCACTTGGACCTATATGCCACAAGCACATGGTTAGGGACAGCTTGATTTAGCCGCTTAGGCCTGAATTTATTTTCTTGAGCCCTCCTATCTATTGATGCTCAAAGTCTTGGATCCTTTTTACCCTTGCCTTTTGGTTTTAAGGGTGGTGGATGAAATTGTGATCCTCTTTGTATTTGCATGAGATTTAAAAATTGGCTCTATTAGAATTTATGATCACAACTCCGTTCAACTTAACCAGCAAGTGTACTGGGTCATCCAAGTAATACCTTACGTGAGTAAGGGTCGATCCCACAGAGATTGTTGGTATGAAGCAAGCTATGGTCACCTTGTAAATCTCAGTTAGGCAGATTAAATGGTTATGGGTTTCGAAAATTTAATAGTAAACAGAAAATAAAAAGGGATAGAAATACTTATGTAAATCAATAGTGGGAATTTCAGATAGGCGTATGGAGATGCTGTGCTCCTCTCGAACCTCTACTTTCTTATTTCTTTCATCCAATCCTTCTTACTCCTTTCCATGGCAAGCTGTATGTAGGGCATCACCGTTGTCAATGGCTACATCCCATCCTCTCAGTGAAAATGGTCCTATGCTCTGTCACAGCACGGCTAATCATCTGTCGGTTCTCAATCAGGTTGGAATAGAATCCCTTGATTCTTTTGCGTTTGTCATCACGCCCAGCCTTCAGGAGTTTGAAGCTCGTCACAGTCATTCAATCCCAGAATCCTACTCGGAATACCATAGACAAGGTTTAGACTTTCCGGATCCTCATGAATGGCGCCATCTATCTAACTTATACCACGAAGATTCTGTTGAGGAATCTAAGAGATATGCACCCGGCCTAGAGTAGAACGGAAGTGGTTGTCAGTCACGCGCGTTCATAGGTGAGAATGATGATGAGTGTCACGGATCATCACATTCATCAAAGTTAAGTGTAATGTATATCTTGGAATAAGAATAAAAGAGAATTGAATAGAAAGTAATAGTAATTGTATTGAAACTTGAGGTACAGCAGAGCTCCACACCCTTAATCTATGGTGTGCAGAAACTCCACCGTTGAAAATACATAAGTGAAAGGTTCAGGCATGGCCGAATGGCCAGCCCCCTAAAACGTGATCAATAGCCTCTTAAGATGAAGAATAAAACAAAACTGAGACCAAAGATGAAACGTGGTCAAAAGACAACTAATACATTAGTAAAAAGTCTTATTTATACTAAACTAGCTACTAGGGTTTACATGAGTAAGTAATTGATGCATAAATCCACTTCCGGGGCCCACTTGGTGTATGCTTGGGCTGAGCTTGATCTATCCACGAGCTGAGGCTTTTCTTGGAGTTGAACTCCAAGTTATAACGTGTTTTGGGCGTTCAACTCCGGATCATGACGTTTTTCTGGCGTTTAACTCCAGACAGCAGCATGTACTTGGCGTTCAACGCCAAGTTACGTCATCAATTTCCGAATAAAGTATAAACTATTATATATTTCTGGAAAGCTCTAGATGTCTACTTTCCAACGCCATTGAGAGCGCGCCATTTGGAGTTCTATAGCTCCAGAAAATCCATTTTGAGTGCCGGGAGGTCAGATTCCAACAGCATCAGCAGTCCTTTTGTCAGCCTTTTTCAGAGTTTTGCTCAAGTCCCTCAATTTCAGCCAGAAATTACCTAAAATCACAGAAAAACACACAAACTCATAGTAAAGTCCAGAAATGTGAATTTAACATAAAAACTAATGAAAACATCCCTAAAAGTAGCTTGAACTTACTAAAAACTACCTAAAAACAATGCCAAAAAGCGTATAAATTATCCGCTCATCACAACACCAAACTTAAATTGTTGCTTGTCCCCAAGCAACTGAAAATCAAATAGGATAAAAAGAAGAGAATATACTATGAATTTCAAAATATCAATGAATATTAATTATAATTAGATGAGCGGGACTTGTAGCTTTTTG
The DNA here is from genome assembly GCF_014773155.1 of Arachis stenosperma. NCBI lineage: Eukaryota > Viridiplantae > Streptophyta > Magnoliopsida > Fabales > Fabaceae > Arachis > Arachis stenosperma. The sequence continues at coordinate 62,425,694 of NC_080383.1, forward strand.
CTTTTGAACAGTTTTGGCATCTCACTTTTTCCTTTGTAGTTTAGAGTGATTGGCGTCTCTTAGGAACTTAGAATTTCGGATAGTGTTATTGACTTTCCTAGCTAAGCATGTTGATTCTTGAACACAGCTACTTATGAGTCTTGGCTGTGGCCCTAAGCACTTTGTTTTCCAGTATTACCACCGGATACATAAATGCCACAAACACATAACTGGGTGAACCTTTTCAGATTGTGACTCAACTTTGCTAGAGTCCCCAGTTAGAGGTGTCCAGAGCTCTTAAGCACACTCTTTTTGCTTTGGATCACGACTTTAACCACTCAGTCTCAAGCTTTTCACTTGGACCTTCATGACACAAGCACATGGTTAGGGACAGCTTGATTTAGCCGCTTAGGCCTGGATTTCATTTCCTTGAGCCCTCCTATCCATTGATGCTCAAAGCCTTGGATCCTTTTTACCTTTGCCTTTTGGTTTTAAGGGCTATTGGCTTTTTCTGCTTGCTTTTTCTTTTTCTTTCTATTTTTTTCGCCAAAATTTTTTTTTCCGCAAGCTTTTGCTATTCACTGCTTTTTCTTGCTTCAAGAATCAATTTCATGATTTTTCAGATCATCAATAACATTTCTCTTTGTTCATCATTCTTTCAAGAGCCAACAATTTTAACATTCATGAACAACAAGATCAAAAGACATATGCACTGTTCAAGCATTCATTCAGAAAACAAAAAGTATTGTCACCACATCAATATAATTAAACTAAATTCAAGGATAAATTCGAAATTCATGTACTTCTTGTTCTTTTGAATTAAAACATTTTTCATTTAAGAGAGGTGAAGGATTAATGGATTTTATTCATAGCTTTAAGGCATGGTTACATACTAATAATCATGAAGTAAAGACACAAAACATAGATAACACAACATTAAAAACTGAAAACAGAAAGAAATAAAGAACAAAGAATGAATCCACCTTTAGTGGCGTCTTCTTCTTGAAGGACCAATGATGTTCTTAAGCTCTTCTATGTCCCTTCCTTGCCTTTGTTGCTCCTCCCTCATTGCTCTTTGATCTTCTCTTATTTCATGGAGAATGATGGAGTGCTCATGATGTTCCACCCTTAGTTGTTCAACATTGTGGCTCAAATCTTCTAAGGAAGTGTTGAGTTGTTCCCAATAATTGTTGGGAGGAAAGTGCATCCCTTGAGGCATCTCAGGGATTTCTTGATGATGAGCTTCCTCATGCATCTCTTGAGAACCGTGAAGGGTCTCTCTTGCTTGCTCCATCCTCTTCTTGGTGATGGGCTTATCTTCTTTAATGGAGATGTCTCCTTCTATGATAACTCCAGCTGAGTAACATAGATGGCAAATAAGGTAAGGAAAAGCTAGCCGTGCCATGGGTGAGGGCTTGTCGGCTATTTTGTAGATTTCATTGGAGATGACCTCATGAACTTCTACTTCCTCTCCAATCATGATGCTATGAATCATGATGGCCCGATCCACAGTAACTTCAGATCGGTTACTAGTGGGAATGATGGAGCGTTGAATGAACTCCAACCATCCTCTAGCCACAGGCTTGAGGTCCAGTCTTCTTAGTTGGACTGGCTTGCCTTTGGAGTCTCTCTTCCATTGAGCTCCTTTCACACATATGTCCATTAGGACTTGGTCCAACCTCTGATTAAAGTTGACCCTTTTAGTGTAGGGGCGTTCATCTCCTTGCATCATGGGCAAGTGAAACGCCAACCTCACATTTTTCGGACTAAAATCTAAGTATTTCCCCCGAACCATTGTGAGATAATTCTTTGGACTCGGGTTCATACTTTGATCATGGTTCCTAGTGATCCATGCATTGGCATAGAACTCTTGAACCATTAAGATTCCGACTTGTTGTATGGGGTTGGTTAGGACTTTCCAACCTCTTCTTCGGATTTCATGTCAGATTTCCGGATACTCATTTTTCTTGAGCTTGAAAGGGACCTCAGGGATCACCTTCTTCCTTGCCACAACATCATAGAAGTGGTCTTGATGGCTCTTGGAGATGAATCTTTCCATCTCCCATGACTCGGAGGTGGAAGCTTTTGTCTTCCCTTTTCCTTTTCTAGAGGATTCTCCGGCCTTAGGTGCCATTGATGGTAATGGAAAAACAAAAAGCTTATGCTTTTATCACACCAAACTTAAAATATTGCTCGCCTTCGAGCAATAGAAGAAAGAAGAGAAGAAGAAGAAGAAGAAGAGAATATGGAGGAGAAGGGGAAGTGTAGGTTCGGTCAAGGTATGGAAGAGGGGGTTGTGTTGTGTGAAAATGAAGTAGGATGGAAGGGTATATATAGTGAGAGGGGAGAGTGAAGTTTCGGCCATATAGGGTGGGATTGGGTGGGAAAATGTTTTTGAATTTTGAAGGTAGGTGGGGTTTATGGGGAAGAGTGGATGGATGTGAGTGGTGAAGGGGGTGATTGGGAAGAGAGATTGAGGTGATTGGTGAAGAGTATTGGGAAGTGTGATATGGGGAAGAGTAATCACAAAAACTAGGATTAGGAGGTAAGGTGGGAATATGGTAGGTGGGGATCCTGTGGGGTCCACAGATCCTGAGGTGATCCTGTGGGGTCCACAGGTCCTGCGGTGTCAAGGAATTTCATCCCTGCACCAAATAGGCATGTGAATTGCCTTTGCACACCATTCTGGCGTTTAAACGCCGTGTGGTGCACATTCTGGGCGTTCAACACCCATGTAAAGCTTGTTTCTGGCGTTGAACGCCAGTTTCATGCTTGTTACTGGCGTTCAGCGCCAGTTTTTCCTCTCTAGGCACATTCCTGGCGTTCAGCGCCAGGATGTTGCTTGTTTCTGGCGTTCAGCGCCAGAATGATGCTCTGTTCTGGCGTTGAATGCCAGTCTGTGCTTCCTCCAGGGTGCGATTTTTTTTTTTGCTATTTTTGACTCTGTTTTTAATTTTTCTGATTTTTTCGTGACTCCTCATGATCATGTACCTAATAAAATACAAAATAACAATAAAATAAAAATTAGATAAATAAAATTGGGTTGCCTCCCAACAAGCGCTTCTTTAATATCAATAGCTTGACAGTGGCTCTCATGGAGCCACAAGGTGATCAGGTCAATGTTGTATAGTCCCAACACCAAACTTAGAGTTTGGATATGGGGTCTTAACACCAAACTTAGAGTTTGGTTGTGGCCTCCCAACACCAAACTTAGAGTTTGACTGTGGGGGCTCTTCCTGACTCTGAACTGAGAGAAGCTCTTCATGCTTACTCTCTTTTGTCATAGAGGGATGGCCATGTGTCTTAAACACAAGGTAGTCCCCATTCAATTGAAGGACTAATTCACCTCTGTTGACATCTATCACAGCTCCTGCTGTGGCTAGGAAAGGTCTTCCAAGGATGATGCAATCATGCTCTTCCTTCCTAGTGTCTAAGATTATGAAATCAGCAGGGATGTAAAGGCCTTCAACCTTTACTAACACGTCCTCTACTATTCCATAAGCTTGTCTCAATGACTTGTCTGCCAATTGTAATGAGAACAAGGCAGGTTGTACCTCAATGATCCCCAGCTTCTCCATTACAGAGAGTGGCATAAGATTTATCCTTGACCCCAGATCACACAGAGCTTTTTCAAAGATCATGGTGCCTATGGTACAAGGTATTAAGAACTTGCCAGGATCTTGTTTCTTTTGAGGTAGAATTTGCTAAATCCAGGTATCCAGTTCACTAATGAGCAAGGGAGGTTCACTTTCCCAAGTCTCATTACCAAACAACTTGGCATTCAGCTTCATGATAGCTCCTAAGTATTGAGCAACTTGCTCTCCAGTTATATCTTCATCCTCTTCAGAGGAAGAATAGTCTTCAGAGCTCATGAATGGCAGAAGGAGATTTAATAGCATCTCTATGGTCTCTATATGAGCCTCAGATTCCTTTGGATCCTTAATAGAAAACTCCTTCTTGCTTGAGGGACGTCCCAGGAGGTCTTCCTCACTAGGATTTTCGTCCTCCTCCTCCCTTGTGCATTCGGCCATATTGACTAAATCAATGGCCTTGCACTCTCCTTTTGGATTCTCTTCTGTATTGCTTGGGAGAATACTGGGAGGAGTTTCAATGACTTTCTTACTCAGCTGGCCCACTTGTGCCTCCAGATTTCTGATGGAGGATCTTGTTTCACTCATGAAACTGAAAGTGGCTTTTGACAGATCAGAGACTAGATTGGCTAAATTAGAGGTGTTTTGTTCAGAATTCTCTGTCTGTTGCTGAAAAGATGATGGATATGGCTTGCTATTGCTCAGCCTATTGCGTCCACCATTGTTAAAGCCTTGTTGAGGTTTTTGTTGATCCTTCCATGAGAAATTTGGATGATTTCTCCATGATGAGTTATAGGTGTTTCCATAAGGTTCACCCATGTAATTAACCTCTGCCATGGCAGGGTTCTCAGGATCATAAGCTTCTTCAGAAGCTGCCTCTCTAGTACTGTTGGATGCATGTTGCCATCCATTCAGATTTTGAGAGATCATGTTGACCTGTTGAGTCAACACTTTGTTCTGAGCCAATATGGCATTCAGAGCATCAATTTCAAGAACTCCTTTCTTCTGAGGTATCCCATTATTCACGGAATTCCTCTTAGAAGTGTACATGAATTGGTTGTTTGCAACCATATGGTCCATTCTAAAAACATGTCAGATGGACATCTTTTGGTCAGCTGCTTGTATCTTTCCCAAGCTTCATAGAGGGATTCACCATCTTTTTGTTTGAAGGTTTGAACATCCACTCTCAGCTTGCTCAGCTTTTGAGGAGGAAAGAATTTATCTAAGAAGGCAGTGACCAGCTTATCCCAGGAGTCCAGGCTATCCTTAGGTTGTGAATCCAACCATATTCTAGCTCTGTCTCTTACAGCAAAAGGGAAAAGCATGAGTTTGTAGACTTCAGGATCAACTCCATTCGTCTTAACAGTCTCACAGATCTGCAAGAACTCAGTTAAAAACTGATAGGGATCTTCAGATGGAAGTCCATAAAACTTGCAGTTTTGTTGCATTAATGCAACTAGCTGAGGTTTCAGCTCAAAGTTGTTGGCTCCAATGGCAGGAATGGAGATGCTTCTTCCATCAAATTTGGACATTGGCTTTGTGAAGTCACCAAGTATTCTCCTTGCATTATTATTATTTTTGGCTGCCATCTCCTTCTCTTGTTCAAAAATTTCTGAAAGGTTGTTTCTGGATTGTTGTAATTTAGTTTCTCTTAATTTTCTCTTTAGAGTCCTTTCAGGTTCTGGATCAATTTCAACAAGAGTGCCTTTTTTCCTGTTCCTGCTCATATGAAAGAGAAGAAAACAAGAAAAGAAGAGGAATCCTCTATGTCATAGTATAGAGATTCCTTTGTGTTAGTAGAAAAAGAAAGGGGAGAAGAATGAAAAAGAATGAATAGTCTGTATAAAGAGTAAGAATAGGGGAGGTGATAAGAGATGAAGAGAAGTGTTAGTAAATAAATAAATAAATAGAAGAAGATGAGAGAGGGATTTTCGAAAATATTTTTGAAAAGGAGTTAGTAATTTCGAAAATTAAAGATGAATTAAAATTAAAATTAAAATTAAAACTTGAAACAATTAGTTAATTAAAAAGAATTTTTGAAAAAGAGGTGAGATATTTTCGAAAATTAGAGAGGGAAAAGTAGTTAGGTGGTTTTGAAAAAGATAAGAAACAAACAAAAAGTCAAATAGTTAGTTGAAAAGATATTAAAATCAAATTTGAAAAAGATAAGAAGATAAGAAGTTAGATAAGATATTTTGAAATCAAATTTTCAAAAAGATAAAATTTTGAAAAGGATAAGATAAAAATTTTAAAAGAAAGATATTTTGAAAAAGATTTAATTTTTTCTTAAAATGACTTAACTAACAAGAAACTACAAGATAAGATTCTAGAATTTAAAGATTGAACCTTTCTTAACAAGAAAGTAACAAACTTCAAATTTTTGAATCAATCACATTAATTGTTAGCTAATTTTCGAAAATTTGATATGAAGATAAGAAAAATATTTTGAAAAAGAATTTTGAAATTTTCGAAAAAAAAGAAAAAATGGAAAAGATATGATTTTTGAAAAAGATTTTGAAAAGATAAGATTTTTAAAATTGAAAATTTGACTTGACTTGTAAGAAACAACTAATTTTTAAAAATTTTTGACCAAGTCAACCCAAAATTTCGAAAATTTGGAGGGAAATAAGAAAAAGATATTTTTTTATTTTTTTGAATTTTTAACGATGAGAGAGAAAAACATAAAAATGACCCAAAATATGAAAATTTTGGATCAAACACATAATGCATGCAAGAACACTATGAATGTCAAGATGAACACCAAGAACACTTTGAAGATCATGATGAACATCAAGAACATAATTTTGAAAAAATTTTTGATGCAAAGAAAACATGCAAGACACCAAACTTAGAAATCTTTAATGCATAGACTCTAACAAACGAAAAAATGCATATGAAAAACAACAAACAACACAAAACAAGAAAACATCAAGATCAAACAAGAGGACTTGTCAAGAACAACTTGGAGATCATGAAGAACACTATGAATGCATAGAATTTTTGAAAAGTACAAGAAAAATTTTTAAAAGCATGCAATTGACACCAAACTTAAAAATTGACTCAAGATTCAAAATATTTTTTATTTTTTTGATTTTATGATTTTTTGGATTTTTTATAATATTTTTCGAAAATATAGTTTGGAAAAACGAAAAATAAAAGAAAAAAATTTTGAAAAAGATTTTGAAAAGAAAATTACCTAATCTGAGCAACAAGATGAACCGTCAGTTGTCCATACTCGAACAATCCCCGGCAATGGCGCCAAAAACTTGGTGTTGTTGCCGGATTAAAACTTGGCACCATTGTGGTCTGGAGACAATTGTGAAATTGTTGTTCGAAATTGATTGTTCCCCGGCAACGGTGCCAAAAACTTGGTGGACGAAATTGTGATCCTCTTTGTATTTGCATGAGATTTAAAATTTGGTTCTATTGGAATTTATGATCACAACTCCGTTCAACTTAACCAGCAAGTGTACCGGGTCATCCAAGTAATACCTTACGTGAGTAAGGGTCGATCCCACAGAGATTGTTGGTATGAAGCAAGCTATGGTCACCTTGTAAATCTCAGTTAGGCAGATTAAATGGTTATGGGTTTCGAAAATTTAATAGTAAACAGAAAATAAAAAGGGATAGAAATACTTATATAAATCAATAGTGGGAATTTCAGATAGGCGTATGGAGATGCTGTGCTCCTCTCGAACCTCTACTTTCTTATTGCTTTCATCCAATCATTCTTACTCCTTTCCATGGCAAGCTGTATGTAGGGCATCACCGTTGTCAATGGCTACATCCCATCCTCTCAGTGAAAATGGTCCTATGCTCTGTCACAGCACGGCTAATCATCTGTCGGTTCTCAATCAGGTTGGAATAGAATCCCTTGATTCTTTTGCGTTTGTCATCATGCCCAGCCTTCAGGAGTTTGAAGCTCGTCACAGTCATTCAATCCCAGAATCCTACTCGGAATACCATAGACAAGGTTTAGACTTTCCGGATCCTCATGAATGGCGCCATCTATCTAACTTATACCACGAAGATTCTGTTGGGGAATCTAAGAGATATGCGCCCGGCCTAGAGTAGAACGGAAGTGGTTGTCAGTCACGCGCGTTCATAGGTGAGAATGATGATGAGTGTCACGGATCATCACATTCATCAAAGTTAAGTGTAACGTATATCTTGGAATAAGAATAAAAGAGAATTGAATAGAAAGTAATAGTAATTGTATTGAAACTTGAGGTACAGCAGAGCTCCACACCCTTAATCTATGGTGTGCAGAAACTCCACCGTTGAAAATACATAAGTGAAAGGTTCAGGCATGGCCGAATGGCCAGCCCCCTAAAACGTGATCAATAGCCTCTTAAGATGAAGAATAAAACAAAACTGAGACCAAAGATGAAACATGGTCAAAAGACAACTAATACATTAGTAAAAAGTCTTATTTATACTAAACTAGCTACTAGGGTTTACATGAGTAAGTAATTGATGCATAAATCCACTTCCGGGGCCCACTTGGTGTATGCTTGGGCTGAGCTTGATCTATCCACGAGCTGAGGCTTTTCTTGGAGTTGAACTCCAAGTTATAACGTGTTTTGGGCGTTCAACTCCGGATCATGACGTTTTTCTGGCGTTTAACTCCAGACAGCAGCATGTACTTGGCGTTCAACGCCAAGTTACGTCATCAATTTCCAAATAAAGTATGAACTATTATATATTTCTGGAAAGCTCTGGATGTCTACTTTCCAACGCTGTTGAAAGCGCGCCATTTGGAGTTCTGTAGCTCCAGAAAATCCATTTCGAGTGCTGGGAGGTCAGATACCAACAGCATCAGCAGTCCTTTTGTCAGCCTTTTTCAGAGTTTTGCTCAAGTCCCTCAATTTCAGCCAGAAATTACCTGAAATCACAGAAAAAAACACAAACTCATAGTAAAGTCCAGAAATGTGAATTTAACATAAAAACTAATGAAAACATCCCTAAAAGTAGCTTGAACTTACTAAAAACTACCTAAAAACAATGCCAAAAAGCGTATAAATTATCCGCTCATCAAAGGGCTATTGGCTTTTTCTGCTTGCTTTTTTTTCGCAAGCTTTGTTCTTCACTGCTTTTTTTTCTTCAAGAATCAATTTTTTTATTTTTCAGATCATCAATAACATTTCTCTTTTTCATCATTCTCTCAAGAGCCAACAATTTTAACATTCATAAACAACAAGATAAAAAATATGCACTGTTCAAGTATTCATTCAGAAAATAAAAAGTATTTTCACCACATCAATATAATTAAACTAATTTCAAGGATGAATTCAAAACTCATGTACTTCTTGTTCTTTTGTATTAAAAACGTTTTTCATTCTAGAAAGGTGAAGGATTCATGGAATTATTCATAGCCTTAAGACATAGACACTAGACACTAATGATCATGTAATAAAGACACAAACATAGACAAACATGAAGCTCAAAAACCGAAAAAACAGAGAGATAAGAAGAAGAAAGTTAAGGAATGAGTCCACCTTAGTGATGGTGGCTCCTTCTTCTTGAAGGACCAATGGTGTTCTTGAGCTCCTCTATGTCTCTTCCTTGCCTTTATTGCTCCTCCCTCACAACTCTTTGATCTTCTCTAATCTCATTGAGAATGATGGAGTGCTCTTGGTGTTCCACCCTTAATTGGTTCATGTCATGACTCAATCCTTCTAGAGAAGTATTGAGTTATTTCCAATAGTTGTTTTGAGGAAAATGCATCCCTTGAGGCATCTCAGGGATTTTTTGATGATGAGCTTCCTCATGCATCTCTTGAGATCCATGAATGGACTCTCTTGTTTGCTCCATCCTCTTCTTAGTGATGGGCTTGTCCTCTTCAATGAGGATGTCTCCTTCTATGACAACTCCAACTAAGTTGCATAGATGACAAATGAGATGAGAAAAAGCTAGCCTTGCCAAAGTGGAGGGCTTTTCGGCTACTTTGTAGAGTTCTAGAGGGATGACTTCATAAACTTCTACTTCCTCTCCAATCATGATGCTATGGATTATAATGGCCCGATCCACAGTCACTTCAGATCGGTTGCTAGTAGGGATGATGGAGCGTTGGATAAACTCCAACCATCCTCTAGCCACAGGCTTAAGGTCCAGTCTTCTCAATTGAACCAGCTTGCCTTTTGAGTCTCTTTTCCATTGAGCTCCTTCCACACATATGTCCATGAGGACTTGGTCCAACCTTTGATCAAAGTTGACCCTTCTAGTGTAGGGGCATGCGTCTTCTTGCATCATAGGCAAGTTGAACACCAACCTTACGTTCTCCAGACTAAAATCTAAGCATTTCCCCCGAACCATTGTAAGCCAATTCTTTGGGTTTGGGTTCATGCTTTGATTATGGTTTCTAGTGATCCATGCATTTGCATAGAACTCTTGAACCATTAAGATTCCGACTTGTTGAATGGGGTTGGTAAAAATTTTCCAATCTCTTCTTTGGATCTCATGTCGGATCTCTGGATACTCATTTTTCTTGAGCATGAAAGGGACCTTGGGGATCACCTTCTTCTTGGCCACAACTTCATAGAAGTGGTCTTGATGGACCTTTGAGATAAATCTCTCTATCTCCCATGACTCGGAGGTGGAAGCTTCTGTCTTCACTTTCCTCTTTCTAGAGGTTTCTCCGGCCTTAGGTGCCATAAATGGTTATGAAAAAACAAAAAAGCTATGCTTTTACCACAACAAATTTAGAATGTTTCTCGCCCTCGAGTAAAAGAAGAAAGAATAGAAGAAGAAGAAGAAGATATGGAGGAGAGGGAGAGAGGTGTGGGTTTCGGCCAAGAGGGAGAAGAGAGGGTAGTGATGTGTGAAAATGAAGAAGGATGGAGGGGTTTATATAGTGGAGGGAGATGGGTTTATGGTTTGGTCATGCATGGTGGGTTTGGGTGGGAAAGAAATTTTAAATTTGAAGGTAGGTGGGGTTTATGGGGAAGAGTGGATGGATGTGAGTGGTGAAGAGGTGATGGGGAAGAGTGATTGAGGTGATTGGTGAATGATGTTTGGGGAAGAGTGTTATGAAAAGGTGTGAGAGAGAGGGAGAAGGTAGGTGGGGATCCTGTGGGGTCCACAGATCCTAAGGTGATCCTGTGGGGTCCACAGATCCTGAGGTGTCAAGGATTTCTCATCCCTGCACCCTTTAGGCGTGTAAAATGCCCTCTGTATGCAATCCTGGCATTTAACGCCAGACTAATGCTTGTTTCTGGCGTTTAACGCCAGCCTGATGCTTGTTTCTGGCATTAAATGCTAGCTTGGTGCTTGTTTTTGGCGTTAAACGCCAGACAGATGCTTGTTTCTGGCGTTTAAACACCAGACAGCTCTTACTCCAGGGTGTACTTTTTCTTCTGCTGTTTTTTATTCTATTTTTTATTTTTGTAATTGTTTTGTGACTCCACATGATCATAAATCTAATAAAACATAAAAGAATAATAGAAATATAGATAAATAAAAATTGGGTTGCCTCCCAATAAGCGCTTCTTTAATGTCAATAGCTTGACAGTGAGCTCTCATAGAGCTTCACAGATGTTCAAAGCATTGTTGGGACCTCCCAACACCAAACTTAGAGTTTGAATGTGGGGGTTCAACACCAAATTTAGAGTTTGGTTGTGGTCTCCCAACACCAAACTTAGAGTTTGATTGTGGGGATTTGTTTGACTCTGTATTGAGAGAAGCTTATCGTGCCTCTTTTCCATGTTTACAGAAGGATAACCTTGAGCTTTAAACACGAGGTAGTCCCCATTCAATTGAAGGACTAGTTCATCTCTGTCAACATCAATTACAACTTTTGCTGTGGCTAGGAAGGGTCTTCCAAGAATGATGGATTCATTCTCATCCTTTTCAGTGTCTAAGATTATGAAATCAGCAAGGATGTAAAGGCCTTCAACCTTTACCAACACGTCCTCTACCAATTCATAAGCTTATTTTATTGACTTGTCTGCCATTTCTAATGAGATTCTTGCCGTTTGTACCTCAAAGATCCCCAGTTTCTCCATTACAGAGAGTGGCATAAGATTTATACCTGACCCCAGGTCACACAGAGCCTTCTCAAAGGTCATGGTGCCTATGGTACAGGGTATTAAGAATTTACCAGGATCTTATTTTTTTTGAGGTAAAGTTTGCTGAACCCATGTATTTAGTTCACTAATGAGCAAGGGAGGTTCATCTTCCCAAGTCTCATTACCAAACAACTTGGCATTCAGCTTCATGATGGCTCCTAGATATTGAGCAACTTGCTCTTCAGTTACATCTTCATCCTCTTCAGAGGAAGAATAGTTCTCAGAGCTTATGAATGGTAGAAGGAAGTTTAATGGAATCTCTATGGTCTCTATATGAGCCTCAGATTCCTTTAGGTCCTCAATAAGAAATTCCTTTCTGTCTGGAGGACGTCCCATGAGGTCTTCTTCATTGGGATTCACGTCCTCCCCTTCTTCTTTGGATTCGGCCATTTTGATTATATCAATGGCCTTGCACTCTCTTTTTGGATTCTCTTCTGTATTGCTTGGGAGAGTACTAGGAGGAGTTTCAGTGATTTTCTTACTCAGCTGACCCACTTGTGCCTCCAAGTTTCTAATGGAGGACCTTGTTTCATTTATGAAACTTAAAGTGGCCTTAGATAGATCAGAGACTATGTTTGCTAAGCTAGAGAGGCTCTGCTCAGAATTCTTTGTCTGTTGCTGAGAAGATGATAGAAAAGGCTTGCTATTGCTAAACCTGTTTCTTCCACCATTATTAAAGCCTTGTTGAGGCTTTTGTTGATCCTTCCATGAGAAATTTGGATGATTTCTCCATGAGAAATTATAGGTGTTTCCATAGGGTTCACCCATGTAATTCACCTCTGCCATTGCAGGGTTCTCAGGATCATAAGCTTCTTCTTCAGAAGATGCCTCTTTAGTACTGTTGGATGCATTTTGCCATCCCTTCAGACTTTGAGAAATCATATTGACTTGCTGAGTCAACATTTTGTTCTGAGCCAATATGGCATTCAGAGCATCAATTTCAAGAACTTCCCTCTTCTGAGGCGTCCCATTACTCATAGGATTCCTCTCAGAGGTGTACATGAATTGGTTATTTACAACCATGTCAATGAGTTCTTGAGCTTCTGCAGGCGTTTTCTTTAGGTGAATGGATCCACCTGTAGAATGGTCCAGTGACATCTTAGAGAACTCAGATAGACCATCATAGAATATATCTAAAATGGTCCACTCTGAAAGCATGTCAGAAGGACACTTTTTGGTCAACTGCTTGTATCTTTCCCAAGTTTCATAGAGGGATTCACCATCTTTTTGCTTGAAGGTTTGAACATCCACTCTAAGCTTGCTCATCTTTTGAGGAGGAAAGAACTTGGCCAAGAAGGCCGTGACCAGCTTATCCCAAGAATCCAGACTATCTTTAGGTTGTGAGTCCAACCATGTTCTAGCTCTGTCTCTTACAGCAAAAGGGAAAAGCATAAGCCTGTAGATTTCAGGATCTACTCCATTAGTCTTAACAGTATCACAGATCTACAAGAACTCAGTTAAAAACTGATAGGGATCTTCTGATGGAAGTCCATGAAACTTGCAGTTCTATTGCATTAGAGCAACTAGTTGAGGCTTCAGCTCAAAATTGTTTGCTCCAATGGCAGGGATTGAGATGCTTCTTTCATATAAATTGGAAGTAGGTGTAGTATAATCACCAAGCATCCTCCTTGCATTATTGTTAGGTTCGGCCATGTCTCCTTCTTTTTCGAGATTCTCTGTAAAGTTTTCTCTGGATTGTTGTGCTTTAACTTCTCTTAGCTTCTTCTTCAGAGTCCTTTCAGGTTCAGGATCTGCTTCAACAAGAATGTCCTTGTCCTTGCTCCTGCTCATATGAAAAAGAAGACAACAGAAAAGAAGAGGAATCCTCTATATCATAGTATAGAGATTCCTTTATGTGAGTTGAAGAAGAAAAGAATAAAAGAAGGAGGAGAAAAATTTGAACATAGAGGAGAAGAGAGAGTTCGAATTTTTAGATGAAGAGAAGTGTTAGTAATTAAATAAATAAATACAAAGAGATGAGAGGGGGAGAATTTCGAAAATTATTTTTGAAAAAAAAAAGTTAGTGATTTTCGAAAATTAAGAGAAGAAATAAAATTAAAATTACAATTTGAAACAATTAGTTAATTAAAAAGAATTTTTTTGAAAAAGGGAGGTGATTTTCAAAAATTAGGGAAAGAAAAGTAGTTAGGTGGTTTTGAAAAAGATAAGAAAAACAAACAAAAAATCAATTAGTTAATTGAAAAAGATTTGAAAATCAATTTTGAAAAGGTAAGAAGTTAGAAAATACTTTGAAATTGATTTTGAAAAAGATATGTTTGAAAAGATATGATTGAAAAAAAAGATAAGATTTTGAAATTTATTTTGAAAAAGATTTGAAAAAAAAGAATTTTAGAAAGATTTGATTTTTAAAATTAAAATTGATTACTTGACTAACAAGAAACTAAAAGATATGATTATAGAATTTAAAGATTGAACCTTTCTTAACAAGAAAGTAACAAACTTCAAATTTTTGAATCAATCACATTAATTGTTAGTAAAATTTTCGAAATTTTGAAATGAAATTAAGAAAAAGATTTTGAAATTACTTTTTAAAATTTTCAAAAAATAATAAGAAAAATGAAAAAGATTTGGTTTTTGAAAAAGATTTTGAAAAGATAGGATTTTTAAAGTTGAAATCTTGACTTGACTAATGAGAAACAACTTATTTTAAAAATTTTGGACTAAGTCAACCCAAAGATTTCAAAAATTATGAGTAAAATAAGGAAAAGATATTTTTTTATTTTTTGAATTTTTAATGAGGAGAAAGAAAAATACAAATATGATCCAAAACATGAAAATTTTGGATCAAAACCAATGATGCATGCAAGAACACTATGAATGTCAAGATGAACACCAAGAACACTTTGAAGATCAAGATGAACATCAAGACATATTTTTGAAAAATTTTCAAGAAAAGAAAAACATGCAAGACACCAAACTTAGAAAATTTTCATGTTTAGACACTATGAATTCAAAAATGCATATGAAAAATAACAAAAGACACAAAACAAGAAAATATGAAGATCAAACAAGAAGACTTACCGAGAAAAACTTGAAGATCATGAAGACTACCATGCATGAATTTTTCGAAAAATGCACAAATTTAAAAACATGCAATCGACACCAAACTTAAAAATTGACACTAAACTCAAACAAGAAACACAAAAATATTTTTGGTTTTTATGATTTTATAATTTATTTTGTATTTTTTTCGAAAATTATTTTTTTGAAAAACGAAAACAAAGAAAAAATTTTTGAAAACTTTTTGGAAAACAAAATAAGAAGAAAATTACCTAATCTGAGCAACAAGATGAACCGTCAGTTGTCCAAACTTGAACAATCTCCGGCAACGGCGCCATAAACTTGGTGCACAAAATTGTGATCATCAACAATGGCGCCAAAGACTTGAAGCTCTCAAACGTGAATCACACTTTGTCACATGGATTGATTTCACAAGTATCAGACTGACTTCTGTGGCACAATTTCGAATGTAGCTTGACTACCAATGAGAATGTGGACTGGGCTTATACTAAATAAGCCCAAATATGAAAAGTACCCATATTCGTGTTCTAATTCTCAGGTCGGGGCTTAGGTAAGTAGTTGCTTGGTTGCTACTCCTAGCAGGTTGGTGCACGAAATTGTGATCATCAACAATGGCGCCAAAGACTTGGAGCTCTCAAACGTGAATCACACTTTGTCACAACTTCGCACAACTAACCAGCAAGTGCACTGGGTCATCCAAGTAATAAACCTTACGTGAGTAAGGGTCGATCCCACAGAGATTATCGGTATGAAGCAAGCTATGGTCATCATGTAAATCTTAGTTAGGCGGATTCAAATGGTTATAATGGTTTTCGAATATAAAGATAAATAAAGCATAAAATAAAGATAGAGATACTTATGTAATTCATTGGTGGGAATTTCAGATAAGCGCATGAAGATACTGTGTTCCTTCTGAATCTCTTCTTTCCTACTGCTTTCATCCAATCATTCTTACTCCTTTCCATGGCAAGCTGTATGTTCGGGTTTCACCGGTGTCAATGGCTACCTCCCGTTCTCTCAGTGAAAATGGTTCAAATGCGCTGTCACCGCACGGCTAATCATCTGTCAGTTCTCGATCATGTCGGAATAGGATCCATTGATCCTTTTTCGCCTGTTACTACGCCCAACACTCGCGAGTTTGAAGCTCGTCACAGTCATCCCATCTCAGATCCTACTCAGAATACCACAGACAAGGTTTAGACTTTCCAGATCTTAGGAATGGCCGCCAATAATTCTAGCTTATACCACGAAGACTCTGATCTCACGGAATGAGAGGCTCGGTTGTCAGGCGAGGCAACCATGCGTCGTGGACCAGGAATCCAAGAGATACACACTCTAGCTCTCGCTTGTAGAACGGAAGTGGTTGTCAGGCACGCGTTCATAAGGACAGATGATGATGAGTTTCACGGATCATCACATCCATCAGGTTGAAGTACGAGTGATATCTTAGAACAAGAATAAGCTTGAATTGAATAGAAGAACAATAGTAATTGCATTAATACTCGAGGTACAGTAGAGCTCCACACCTTAATCTATGGTGTGTAGAAACTCCACCGTTGAAAATACATAAGTGATGGTCCAGGCATGGCCGAATGGCCAGCCCCCATGAAGGTCTAAAATCACATACACTGATTAAAGATCCATCAAAAGACTTCGAATACAATAGTAAAAAGTTCTATTTATACTAAACTAGTTACTAGGGTTTACAGAAATAACTCTAAGTGCAGAAATCTACTTCCGGGGCCCACTTTGGTGTGTGCTTGGGCTGAGCTTGAGCTTTACACGTGTAGAGGCTTCTCTTGGGGTTAAACACCAAGTTGTAACGTGTTTTTGGCATTTAACTCTAGTTTGTGACGTGTTTCTGGCGTTTTACTCCAGAATGCAGCATGGAACTGGCGTTGAACGCCAGTTTGCATCACCTAAACTCGAATAAAGTATAAAGTATTACATATTGCTGGAAAGCCCTGGATGTCTACTTTCCAAAGCAATTAAAATCGTGCCATTTGGAGTTCTTTTGCTCCAAAAAATCCATTTCGAGTGCAGGGAGGTCAGAATCCAACAGCATCAGCAGTCCTTTTTCAGCCTGAATCAGATTTTTGCTCAGGTCCTTCAATTTCAGCCAGAAAATACCTGAAATCACAAAAAAAATACACAAACTCATAGTAAAGTCCAGAAATGTGAATTTTGCTTAAAAACTAATAAAAACACCCCTAAAAGTAGCTAAATCCTACTAAAAACTACCTAAAAACAATGCCAAAAAGCGTATATATTATCCGCTCATCACAGGTCATCAAAGAAGTCGTATGGTTGTGGTAGTAGTCGGGTCAAGAGTCGACATTATTTTGAAAGGACGCATGTCACTTCATTGTTTCTTGCATCTTTTCAATTTCCATCAGGTATCATGCCAGCATTTAAAATAATTTAAAAGGTGGGATAATTTTACCATTATGCCCCTATTATAGGTGGCTTATAAATAGCCCTCTCATCACTTCTTCTTATTTGACATTTTCTAATTCTTTCTTTATCTGCGACCTCTACTTTGCAACTGCAACTTTTTATTCCTCTGGGACTTCATCACTCCTCTACAAACGTCCTTTTCGCTTCTATATTCCAGGTTAGTTTTAGTTTCATTTTTTCAAAACTTTGGAAGGTGCTTCGCTGTTTTTGTTTGTAGTTTATGCCTTCATGAGAAAAAACTATTCGTTTTGCAAAAATATACAAAAATATAGTATTTTAGATAATGTAGTGGCGAGGATGCCATTATTTTAGGATCGTCATCGTCTCTGATGTCTGTTGATACTAATGCTGGTGATTACCCCTTCTAAGAATCTATTTCATCTTTCTCTGAGATGATTTATGTTCATGGATTCTTTTCGATTAAGTTATAGATCGTAATTGTAGATGATAAACTCCTCATTGTATTTGTAGATTTGAGTAAACCCCTTTTTCCATTTTGTAGGTTATTCGAGAAAATGGCGAGGAGGGGTATTCATGTGCTTTCGACTGAGATTCCTGACGGGCTGGAATGGGTAGATTCTCAAGTACTCGAGGTCCTTTCGCTCTCCGATGAAGTTTTCCTTGATATATTGTAGGAGATTCGTGCTCTTTTCAAGAGGTCAAAGGATGCGATCAATTATGAGGTCGTGTCTCTGTCCAAGGTGTAAGAACCCAACTTTCTATAGAATAACTTTTCAGAAATTCTGTGAAAGAAATTTGCGAAATCTAACAAATATGGTTCTCCTCAGATTAACGAGGTGGACCCGTATAAGAAAATTTTTATTAAAATATTGTTTCTCATATAGGACAAAATAGTCCTTAATGATGACTTTTATCCACCAAGTCCAAATTCAACCGGTAAAAAAACTTTACTAGAACTTTTTGGACAGTTTGGTGACGGAGAAAAAACGACGGTAAATATTTTCACAAAAATATCGCATTGCAACTATAGTCTAAACCGACAATTAAACCTCAGTCAACGTTTAGATTGTTTGTCACTTAAGCAAGCCCAATAAATTAACCGAAGTATTTAAACCTTGGGTCATCTCTCAAGGAATTGCAGGGAAGTATGTTTATTATTGGTTATGGGAAAGTATATTTTTGGATTTTTGAAATAAGGAACAAGAAAATATAGATTGCGAGAAAAATAAACTAATAATTAAGAAAGCTCTTAGCAAGGATTGATATTTAAAAGTTCTATCCTTATTATCATCATCAATTGTGATGGTAAATGTGAATTGCCTTCACTTAGTTAACCTCTAACCAATGGAGGAAGGTTAAGTGCACACAATTAACTTGAGTTCACAAGTCCTAGTCAACTCATAATGAGAGACTAGCTTTGGTGAAGTTCAAGCTAACCGGCAATCTTCAATCACCAATCAACAAAAGACTTTTGATAACTCTAGAGTCTCTAAATTATCAATCCAAGTCAAGAGCATAAAAATCTAAATTAAAATCCACTCAAATATTTTATCAAACACTTGGAAGGCATAGAATAAGAAGATAGAAAATTAACAAGGAATATTAAATCTAAACAACCAATTGCAAGCATCAATGACTAACAATTAAAGAGAGTGACAATAAGCATGGAAAACATAAATTGCATTAAAAGAAATCTAACGTAACAAGAGCTCGTAAACATAAAAATGGCAAAAAAGGGAAATTAACAAGAGAAGAAGATGAACTAAAGTGCTTAAACAAATAAAAGTACTAACAAAACTAAATTAAAGGAAGATTGAACCTGAACCTAAGGAGAAATTCAAAGAAGAAATCCTAAACCTAGAGAGAAGAGAGAGCCTCTCTCTAGAAAACTAAATCTAAAACCTAAAATTGTGTGAATGAAAGTTTGAATGATGGATCCCTCATCCAGCTCCACTCTACAGCCTCTATTCTTCATTTTCAGGCTTGAAACTGGGCCAAAAGCAGCCCAGAAATCGCCCCAGCATTTTTTGTAATTGAAGCACGTGACGCTCTATCACGCGCACACGTCGGCCATGCATACGTGTCGCTTGAACAAATTCCTGGTCACGCATACGCGTCATCTACGCGTACGTGTCGCTTGCCTGCTGCACTGGTCACGCGTACTCATCGCCCATGCGTGCGCGTCGCTGCCAGCTTCTCAAAACTTTAATTTCTTGTGTTTCTTCCACTTTTGCATGCTTCCTTTCCATTCTCTAAGCCATTCCATCCCTATAAAACCAGAAAAAACTTAACACACATATCACCGCATCGAATGGTAATAAGAGAGGATTAAATTAGCAAATTAAAGGCTAAAGAAGCATGTTTTCAATCATAGCACAAAATTAGGAAGGAAAATGTAAAACATGTGAATTCTATGAAGAAGTGAGAATAATGAATAAAACTCAATTCAGTACAAAATAAACCATAAATAGTGGCTCATCGAATCTCCCCACACTTAAACATTAGCATGTCCTCATACTAAGCTCAAGAGAAGCAAAAGAGTGAAGGGAAAATGGTAGGACTTATGCAATGCAACCTATCTAAATGCAAACTACCTACATGTATCTACCTATTCTAACTACTATATATATAAGCATATTTGTGGTCAAAGTGAGTCAAATTTCCAAGAAATCATATATTGACAATCAAGGGCTAAATCAATTATATCAAAACACATTCACAGTTGAATTGAGTTATGCAAAAGAGTTCACAAAATTGCAAGATAAGCAATGATCAAATATGGACATATGGAATTGAGCAATTGAACCCTCACCGGATGTGTATATGCACTCTAATCGCTCAAGTGTTTATGGTTAAACTACTCAAATCTCCTCTAATCATGCTTTCTAAAACTTTGTTCTTCATCTAACCAATCAACAAATGTTTGGTGTACAAATGCAAATATCATGAGGCATTTTTAAGGTTGTAATGGGACTAAGGTAAGGGTGAGGATACATGTATGACCAAGTGAGCTATCATTTGAATCTTTGACTAACTTGAGTTCTCACCTAACACATGCACACTCTCTATACAATTCTAAAATCAAGTCTAGCCACCCAAAATCTCACTTTTACAAATATATTTACACTCATGTATCAATTCCAATTCCATTACATATGCATTGATATTTTTATTGAACTTAACATTGGGGTAATTTTATCCCCTGTTCATTTATTTCTTCCTTTTTTTGTTTATTTTTTTTCTATATATATGAAAGCATAATACATCAATGCATATGGTTTTTATAATTTCACACGAGTAAGCACCCAAATTCTCACTATTTGTCAATAAAAACAAAACACATTCTCATCAACCAAAGTTCTCATATTTCCTCACACTTAGTTGACACACACTCACTATCTTAAGCTAACCAAATATTCAAATAGGACAATTAATTATTTTTCTGCTTAAGCCTAGTGATGTGGGAATATAAAGAACAAAAAGCGGTTAAAAGGCTCAAAGTAGCAAACAAAGGTAAATGAAATAGTAGGCTATTTGGGATAAGTGAGCTATAATCAAATGATGGCCTCAATCACATAAATGCATGAATATACGCTAAATAATGGACATATATAATGAAACAAACCAAAGATTGCAATCATAGAGAAGAAAACACACAAGAATCAAAATCATGGTTAAATAATGTAACCATATAATTAGGCTAAAAAACTCACAGATTGTGTGTTTTTAGCTCAAAAACTATATTCCAAACTATATATATACATCATGCAAGTTTGAAAATTTTTTTTAACTTGAATCAATGTGAATCTTAATATACTTTTTAAGAAAAAAGAAACATTTCTTAAAAATTTCATCAAATTGACCAATATTTATTATATTATATATATATATACTAAATAAAATGTTGTGATTATAAAAAGCCAAACATTTTTAGTTCACTCCTTATTTTCGATCAAACCAAATTCTCATATACAAAAGGGCAAACTATGCTCAATAATCCACATTTTTTCAAATCACAACTACTAAACGATATATATATATATATATATATATATATATATATATATATATATATATATATATATATTACTAAACTAAAAGATGCAAATCCAATTAAAAATCTAAAGTATATACGAGCCAAAGTGCAAAATGCGAGAAACTCAAAAGTATCCAAAATAACTAATATATACAAAAGCTGAAAGTGCAATAAAGTAAAAATGTGCAAGTATTGAAAATAAAATAAAAATAAAAGCAAAAGTGTCTGGAATGGTTCACCAAAATATAACTCTGCCGATGACAGTGACCTCCCCACACTTAAATGACAACATCGTCCCCGATGCTCCTCAAATCAAGTCGGGTGAGAAGGGTCATCGCCCATTGGTCCACTTTCAGCTGCAGGTATTCGTGACTCTGTCAACTGCTCAAGCTGAGTCTCCTCATACTGTGCAACCTCCTGCTGGTCCTCCTCCTCCTCCTTAGAGTGCTCCGAGGGTGTGTCAGGTTCAGAGGGGATGTCAGTACGCCAAAAGTCATAATCAGCTTCAGATGTACATAGCGTCGCTTGTTGCAATGCTCCAACTACTCATATCATCACGGATTGCGGCGCTCCATCTGAATAATGCGCTCGAAAAGGTGCTGCACAAGGTGATAAACTGGATGAGAAGTGGATGAGGGTGTTGCTGCAGTAGGCAGTGCTAAAGGTGCTGCTGAGGATGTGGTCGTCTCAGTGGGAGTAGTAGTAGGTGGTCTGTGACCTAGAGGTCCAAACCGCTTGCCGTGCAGAATAACCTTCTTGCGGTCCGCAATTGGTGGTCTCTCATCTTGGGGCTCCCAGGGTACCTCAGCTCGAATAGCCATCTGAGTGATCAAGTACGGAAATGCCAAGGTGCCTCTGACATGTACTCTAGACATATACTTCCTGATGAGTCTTGGAAGGTATATGTCATTCTCTTCCATGACACACCAAATAAAGATGATCATAGCTACTGGCACCTCTGACTCGTGAGTGAGTCATAACGTAATTGCTCAGTATCTGTTGCCACAGCCTAGCCTCATCATTGAGATAATCAACCTTGATACCCCGTAGAGTTTCCTTCGACTTTTCCAAAGCCCACGGAACATCTGGAACAATGGCTATAATATACCGGACGGCATCCCAATCGAAACTCATAAATTGAATAGCTTCCTCGGCCTTTTGAAAACCATCTGTATCATCTGTTTTAGGCCGAAAGTGGAGGATATCCTGTATTGCCTCCTCTGTGACCAAGATCTGTTTGCCCCTAGGATGAACTGCATCAAGGGTCATCCGATAATAGTTGGAATAGAACTCATGGACCCATGATGTGTTCACATCCGCCAGATCTCTATCGAGAAATACCCAACTTCTCTGTTCAATTTGATGTTCAGTATACTTCCTCAAATCGGTTGGTATGCGGAGCTTCCTTTCTAAAGTAGAGTTTCTGTTTTTCCATAAATACTGAAAACTTGAGTTCATAGTAAAGATTGGCAAATCTAACTGAATCAGAAACAGGTACAAGTTGATCGGCTTTTTCTTTATCAGAAAATTTCTTTTCACACCAAAATTCATCTGATAGAACAACGGATGACTGTCCTCTCTTCTTTTTACTGGAGCTGGCCTTAGCCTTGCCTTTCCCTTTCCTATCAAACATCCTAAAAAATAGAATTCTCAGGGTACATATTATCCAATCAAAGCAAAGAAACAGAAAGGCAAACAATATGTAAGCAAAACAAATAGAAGATAGGCAACAGAGGAGATAAAGCTAAAATATGAAGTGAGTCAAAAAGAGATAAATCCTTGGAATGAAAGAAAGGTAGGATTCAAAAAAATCAATCAGAAATCACAATCCAAGAATCCATGCAATGAAATTCAGAATGCTTGTTTGTAAAGAAACAACAAGTATCATTCCTCGAGTGAAATTAAAAGAGTTAGTTTGAAAATGGTGAAAACTAAAAAGAAGAGTTAGAAAGTCAATTAAATCAAAAGTTAGAGAAGTGGGTTAAAATTAGTGGCATGGTAATGTAGTTCTTAACCAAAAGAAGTACAAAATGTATAAAAACAAGTATGCTCACATTCATAAAGACAATGCAAGTCATTGATGATAAAATATGTAAGGCACAAAGGTGTAAAAGATAAATACAAGTCATCATCATTGGATTTCATCACTCAAGTGCAAAAATTGGTGTGGAGGAATTAAATATGTACTTATGTCACCAAAAGTGAATTGAAACTAAAAGTTTATATAAGACGGCTACAAAACTAAAAAGGCACCAATAAGCACAACTTGAAAGAACCTCAAACAAAAAGGAACAAGACTAAGCCAAATTGAAAGTTTATGAAACAACTTCAATGGTCAAGGAGAAGTTAAAATTGAAACAGGACCATGAAGAAGGAAAATTTGGAACCTAACTTGAAAAAATTAAACATAGAAGTGGTTCAAAATTCATTGGTCAACACGGTTCTAATTGACACATAAATCCGTCAACTAGTTCCTTGTTGTTTCTAATGATGTAATTTGAATAAAGAGAACTAAAGAAAAGCGGAAATGCCAACTAATCAATTCATGAATTGAATTTGGCAATAATCAAGTACGACTAAAGTCAAAATGTGCCAAATTCAGTTCACAATTGGAAATTAATAGCATAAATATTTCAGAAAAATTCGACAGCATTTCGGTAGTAAATTGAACGTTTTCGGATTAAAACAGCAGCAAAACAACAACTCATATGAAATTAGAGCAATTCAAATAGATAAAACGAATAGTAAATCTATATGATTCAGACAACATTAAGCTAGAGCAGCATGGCAGCAATATGCAGCTCATATGAATTCAAAACAATTCAGAAAAATCAGCAACAATGAACAAAAGCAATGAATTCGGGCAGCATTCTTTCTTTTGAATTCAACAGCCATTCCACAAGTAAGCAAGATGAATTCAGATAAATTTACATAACTGAATCCAACAATCAAGTTCAAAATTAAACAAGAACACAGCAACAATAACAACTTAGAATCAGACATTAAGCAAAATCGTCATCACTGCAAACAATCCATGAATTGCTCATATCAAATAACAATCATTAGCAAGAGGAAAACAGCAAAAACAACTATGCAACAGCATCAACAAACCAAATCAACACAGGGGCAAGTTATCCGGCAACAAACAAACCAATTACAAAAAAAAATCATCCATTTCCAAACAGCAGTAGTAATCAAGACAAGCTTAAATCAACTATCCAGTCTAGATTCTCTAACAACCTAAGTAACTAACATGCATTTCTAACTAAATTAATTAAATAAAAATTAAGCAAAGCTAACTATACTCTTATAACATAATAGAAATAGAACGCAGAAAGGAAAAACGGGAGAAACCTGGAAGGATGTCGGAAGCAAAAATAGAAACTGAAAGGGAGAGAAGAGCAGTACCAACCCAGAGACGGTGGCTACTGATGGAGGTGGTGACGGCCTGAGGTGCTAAACTCAGGGAGCACGGGAAGCACCAGATTCCCGTTCTGGTATAGAGATGGTGGTGAAAAGTGAAATAGAGAAGAAGGAAGGAGGGCGAGTGGTTATGGTAGAGGGTGGAGATTGCTGGCGGCAATGGGACTGCGGCGGAGCTGATGGAGGCGAAGAAGGTGGAACGGCCGAGAAAGGAGACATGCAGAAGAAGAAAGAAGAGAAGAGAAAAGGAAAGAGAGAGGTAGTGGCCGGCGTCGGTTCGGTGTTGCCGGAAGGATGTGGGCGGTGGTGGTTGATGGAGGTTGATAATGGTGGCAATGGGGGTTCAGGATGGCGAAGAGGAGAAGAGAAAGAGACGTTGGAGGGAAGAAGAGAAAGGGTACGTAAATGGGTTAAGGTTATCGCGTCAGGGGGTTAATGAATTTAAATTCACGCGTACGCGTGGATCACACTTGCGCGTGGAAGCATTGAAAATGGAAGCGACGCGTACACATCTATCATGCGTAGGCGTGAAGTGAGAAAAAGAAATTTGACGCGTAGGCGTAGATCACGCGTACGCGTGGAGAAAAATTGTGCGAAACGCACAATTTTGGCACACTTGTCGCACAACTCTCTGTAATTAGTATTGGGGCAGCATTTAGGTACGACGCGTGCGCGTCGGTCACGCCCACGAGTGAAAGGCCAGAAACGAAAATGACACATATGCGTCAGCGAGGCGGACGCATGGGTTGGATTGTGCACCTGGCACCCCACCAGCGCGGTTCCAGCACAACTCTCGAGAAAATGTACCAGAGAGCAACATTCAATACGATGCACGCGCGTCGGCCACGCGCACGCGTGAGCTTCCTCTTTTTTTTTTTTTAAATATCAAAGTACTGCCAACCATTATTAAACAAGTAAAACCACAACCTAAACTAAATAAATCTAACTAAAAATAGAAATGCAACTTATTACCAATATAAACAAAAAGGGAAAATAGGAAGAATTTACCATGACGGGGTGTCTCCCACCTAGCACTTTTAGTTAAAGTCCTTAAGTTGGACATTTGGTGAGCTCCTTGTCATGGTGGCTTGTGCCTGAACTCATCTTGAAACTTTTACCAACGCTTGGACTTCCAATAAGCTCCAACATTTCCAAGTGAATCACTAAGCTTTGATGAAGTTCTTCACAAGTTTTGAGCTCCCAAAGTTGATCCTCTTGTATGCCGGGATCCCAAATCTTGTTTCTACACCCATCTTTAAGTGGATAATCATTGTTCCAACCGGGTGGCAAGCAATCCGACTTCTCAATAAAGTTCCAAACTCTTCTCTTTGATCCAACCAATTGATCACTAGTCCAACCCTTGCATCTAGCTTGTGAAATCTCAACATTGATGAGTCTTGATTTGCAACTCCAACCACTAAATATCCTTCTCTTACGTTTCATTCCATAAAGCCTCCTATGTTGGCCATCCGTTTTAAGCATATCATACTCAAGTGGGACAATAAAGCTAATAGAGATAAGTTTTACCCACTCAAATGAAGGAGTAGATGGCAACCTAGGTAGAGAAGTCTCCAACGATCTTGACAAAGCATATTCAACTCTCGTCCAACCTTTTCACAAGACTCCCATCTTTTGAAGAGATTCTTCACTTTCAAGCTCTTCCTCATCGAGTTCATCCAACTTTTCTCCGTCACTCAAATAAAAAATATGAAGTTGAGAGAAATCTACCTCAAAGTTGCTTTCAATTTCATTGGGAGAAGGTTCTTCAAACTCAAGGGGTTCACTTGTGGATGCAAATTCATTACTAGGATGGCTTGATTCATGATCATCATCACCAAGGGAACTTGCTTCTTGATCTATTCCATCCAATTCTTCATAGGGAACATGCCTTAGAGGTTGTGCACTAGCCTCCTCAACATTAATTTCAAGCTTCTTGGAGGAATACTCTACAATTCTAGATTCACATAGAGGTTCAGCATCTCCTAAGTCTTCAACCACTTCTTCCTCTTCCACAATTACGGTTTCCTCCAATTGCTCCAATACAAAGCCACATTCCTCATTGTCCACCGAAATTTCTAACTTTTCCTTCATGCTACGCCCCTCATTTGATTCTCCACATGCGGCCATGGGGGTACTTTGAGTGTTGAAGCGCAGTGAAGCTAAATTATCTACTACCTCGGTCAAGGTAGCTATGAAATCTAGTGTCGTCCTTTGCATCTCCCTTTGCTCTTTAAGAAGAACACCAAGGGTGTCATCCATTGGAGAGTGGAGTGGATATGAGGGTTCATTGCTTGGGAGGAAGGGTTCATGATAAGGGAATGGTTCATCATGATAAGAATGTGACGGTTCAACACTCTCTATCTTTTCCACTTGTTAGACAACACACTACAGTCCCTTGTTCTCAAGTTAAGATTTGTTAGCCCTGAGAGCTTCTTGTGCTTTTCGGCCTTCCTCTTGCTCCATTTGATGGATGGTTGCTTAAAGTCGATCCATTGCTTCCTTAAAATGATTCTGTGGCTACTACAACATAATTGTAACCAAACTCATAGCCAAAGGGGTGAGAATTCATGGTAACAAAAGAAAATAAAAACAAAAACTAATAAGAAATAATGAAAATAAACTCCTAAAACTAGAAACAACTAACAAAGAAATGAAAAGGCAAACGTATTCACAATATTCACAATAACCAATAATAAGGCACACATTTGCAATTCCCCAGCAACGGCGCCAAAAACTTGACGGAGGAAAAATGTCGGTAAAGATTTTCACAAAAATATCACGTTGCAAGTATAGTTCTAAACCGACAATTAAACCTCAATCAACGTTTAGATTGTTTGTCACTTAAGCAAACCCAAAAAAATTAAATAAAGTATTTAAACCTCGGGTCGTCTCTCAAGGAATTGCAGGGAAGTATGTTTATTATTGGTTTTGGGAAAGTATATTTTTGGATTTTTGAAATAAGAAACAAGAAACTATAGATTGCGAGAAAAATAAACTAATAATTAAGAAAGCTCTTAGCAAGGATTGATATTTAGAAGTCCTATCCTTATTATCATCATCAATTGTGATGGTAAATGTGAATTGCCTTCACTTGGTTAACCTCTAACCAATGGAGGAAGGTTAAGTGCACACAATTAACTTGAGTTCACAAGTCCTAATAAACTCATAGTGAGAGACTAGCTTTGGTGAAGTTCATGTTAACCGGCAATCTTCAATCACTGGTGTGGTAATTTATAACCCACAAACTAACCGGCAAGTGCACCGGGTCGTACCAAGTAATATCTCAGGTGAGTGAGGGTCGATCCCACGAGGATTGATGGATCAAGCAACAATGGTTAAATGACTTACTTAGTTAGGCAAGCAGAAAAGAGTGTTGGATGTTCAAAGAGCATTAAACAGTAAATTAAGAGTTTGAAGACAGCAGGTGAATAAGTCGGGAATAAAATATTGGAGAAAATAGTTAAGGTTTCAAAGTTATCTATTCTTCCGGATTAACTTTTCTTACTAACTATTTTAATCATGTAGGATTTAATTTATGGCAAACTATATGTGACTAGACCCTAATTTCTTAGAGCTTTCTAGTCTCCTCTAAATTTCAT
Organism: Arachis stenosperma; assembly: GCF_014773155.1. Lineage (NCBI taxonomy): Eukaryota > Viridiplantae > Streptophyta > Magnoliopsida > Fabales > Fabaceae > Arachis > Arachis stenosperma. Next base: position 62,453,847 of record NC_080383.1, read on the forward strand.
TAACTACCAATTCCTTGGTCAATTAATTCCAATTAGAAGCTGCATGATCAAATTCCAGTTTATATGCTACAAAAACTCTAATTACCCAAAAATAAAAGGATTATATGTCATGTATCCTGTTAAATCCAGATAATTAAAATTTAGGAGAATATGTTTTCAAGCTGTTGTTCAAGTAAACAACTTTTCCAAGTTTTACAAGAACTCAAATAAAAAGAGGGTCATACTTCCGTTCCACCCAAATTCATAAGATAAAGAGCGAAAACAATTCTTAAATTATAAATCCATACATGAATTAAAATAGAAAAAGTAATAAAATCAATCCATACAAATAGACAGAGCTCCTAACCTTAACAATGGAGGATTAGTTGCTCATGGTTCATAGAAGAAAATAAGGATTATGATAAAATGTATTTTGGTAGTCTGGAATTCAATGAAAAGTTCAATGTTGCATATCCTTTTATATCTAATCCCAATACATTTAAAATCTATCTTCTAAAACTAAAATAATATCTTTTCCTAAAAATGATATTTGAATTTAAATTAGAATTAATTAACAAGTCTTCAGTTGATGGGTGGGGACCACTCGTTTTGTCCATTCTGCCGCTTCTAATCTGTGTTTTTTGGGCTGAAAACTGAGTCAAAACATCCCAGAAATCGCCCCAGCATTTTTTTGCGTTTTCTGCACGTGGCGTATGTCACGCGTACGCGTCAGTCATGCGTATGCGTCGCTAGCTCTTCTTCGCGTGTTACGCACACGAGTCAGTCACGCGTACGCATCGCTGAGCAAATCTTCAAATTACGCGTACGCGTCAGTCACGCGCATGCGTCACCATGGAAAGCTCCAAATCACACGCACGCATCAGTCACGCGTACGCGTCGCTCCTCACTGCCATCTCCTTTGATTCTTGTGCTGCAGAAACTCCACCAAATCCAGCCGGATGTTACCTATAATAAACAAATTTGCAAAAGACTCAAAGTAGCATCCATGTTGGCTAAAAGATAATTAATTCTTTATTAAACTCAACAAATTAGATGCAAATTCACTAGGAAAAGATAGGAAAGATGCTCACGCATCACAACACCAAACTTGAATTGTTGCTTGTCCTCAAGCAACCAAAATTAGGCTTTGGATGTGAATTTGCATGAGAATGAGAGTTCGATGAAGCCCATGTCTCTTTTTATAGTGGGGTTTACAACTGTAATCCTGAATAGTTTTGGCATCTCACTCTTCTTTGAATAAGAAGAATGTTATTGTCATTTGGAATTAGAATCCGGATAATATTATGAATTCTCTGATCTTTTGTAGCTTAATTTAATCCATGAACATATCAATTTTTCTTTGGTGCTTTGCACCTTGAGCCTAGCCGTGACTTTAAATGTTTTGTCTCAAGGATTTCTTGACACAGAAACACCATAAGCACTTAAGTGGGGAACTTTCTTTAAGTTCTAAATATTTTCATTATTATTTAATTTTTTTTTCAGTTACTTCCAGACAGTGGTGCTCAAAGCTTTTGGCGTACTCTGCGATTGATCTCGACTCTAAATGTTTTGTCTCAAGGATTACTTGACATAGAAACACCACAAGCATGTGATTAGGAAAATAACTCTTTGAGCTTTTAATCATGTCTGACCTCCCTAGTCATTGATGCTCAGAGCCTTGGACCTTGCTTTTATTTTTCTTTTGCTGTTTCTTTTGCTTTAAGGATTAAACTTTCATTAATTTCAGGGAAATCATAATAATTCTCTAAATTTCTGTTCCTTTTACATCAACATTCTTTGATTCAAATTTAAATATGCACTGTTCATGTCATGCATTTAGAATCACAGAAAATACCACCACATTTAAGTAAATAAGACTATTCTTCAATATAGACCCACTTTCTCATGCAATATATCACTCCTATATTTTTTATTTGGATTCAAGCTCAGTGAGTAATACATGAGACATCTTTTCAGAAATAAAGCAATTAAGGGAAAACTAAACTAGACCTAGGATTCTAACTAATAAAGGATCATGCAACAAACAAAGCAAAATAGCAGAAAATCGGAACATAGCATAGAAAAAGAGAGGAGGAATATAGAATGAAAGGAACTCAACCACCTTAGTTATCTTAGTGGTCGTTTTATTCTTCAGGTTGTGCTCCTCCGTGAAGTGCCAACACCTTAGATTCGCCTTTCTTAGTGCCAAAAAATTAGACAGCAAAACTCTAAGTGAAGCGTCAACACCAAACTTAAAGGGTTGCTTGTCCTCAAGCAAAGAAGAACTGAAAACAAAAACAAATAATAAGATGGAAGAAGAATAAAAGGATAAAAGAACAAGAGAGAATTAGGGATTGGGAGAAAGAGAAAGAAAAGTAAAAATGGGCAGTGAACTAGTGTAGTTGTATGGCATAGCGACGCGTACCCGTACAGCACGCGTACGCGTGGGTCGCAAATTTTCTTAATGACGCGTCAGCGTCAGGCACGCGTCCGCGTGCCCTGGGTTTAGCACGATTCGCGCGAAGGCAGCCGCGCGCACGCACAACTCTCTGTTCGCGTGGCTTGGGCACCAATATTTTCATACGACACGTGTGCATTATGGACGCGTACGCGTGGATGAACATTTGTGCAAATGACGCGCCCGCGTCAGGAACGCGTACGCGTGGTCAATTTTGTGAGTCTAGCACACTTCCAACCCCAAACCTGCACAAATCTCTACCCAAATACATATTTACGTCAAATTTCAAGGTCACGCATACGCGTCACTGACGCGCATGCGTGGAAGGCGAAAAGTGCAAACGACGTGCACGCGTGGGTTACGTGTACGCGTGATGCAGCTTGTGCTTCCAGCATGCTTCTAGCGCTACTCCCGCTCAACTCTCTGTAAAATTTTATTTTTCACGCACATGCATATGACGCGTACGCGTCAGCGATGCTTGTGCATCATGTGCTCCTTTTTTTTATGTTCCTGTTCTAAAATAGCTGCATGATCATAAAATTAGTAAGAAATCAATAAAGATCAAATAAGTAAGAAAAGTACTACTACAAAAAATAACTAAGGATACAAAATTATCGGGTTGCCTCCTGACAAGCGCTTCTTTAACGTCACAAGCTTGACGGTCAGTTCTGCTAGTTCAGCAGATGAGTGGACCTTTGGCAGTCAATCTCGCCTCCAAGATAGTGCTTCAACCTCTGGCCATTCACTGTAAATTTCCTGTCAGAATTCTCTTCCTGTATTTCCACATGACCATATGGTGAAGCTCTGGTAACCACAAACGGTCCTGACCACCGGGATTTCAGCTTCCCAGGAAAGAATTTGAGCCTTGAATTATACAGAAGCACTCTTTGTCCCAGCTCAAAGACTCTGATGGCAATCTTCTTGTCATGTAGTAGCTTGGTTCTCTTCTTATAGAGCTTGGCATTCTCATAAGCTGAATATCTGAATTCATCAAGCTCATGTAACTGGAGCATTCGCTTAATTTCTGCAGCTTCTGAATCAAGATTCAGATACCTGATTGCCTAGTAAGCTTTATGCTCTAGCTCAACTGGCAAGTGACAGGCTTTGCCATAGACCAGCTGATAAGGGGACATGCCAATGCGAGTCTTGTACACTGTCCAGTATGCCCAGAGAGCATCATCAAGCTTCCAAGACCAGTCCTTTCTTGAAACACTGACGGTCTTCTCTAGAATCCTCTTAAGTTCCCTGTTGGAAACTTCAACCTGTCCACTTGTCTGAGGGTGATAAGGGGTTGCCACTTTATGACGTATTCCATATCTCTGCAGAAGAGAGTCCAACTGTCTGTTGCAGAAGTGGCTTCTTCCATCACTAATGAGTGTCTTTAGGACACCAAACCGGCTAAAGATATATCTCTGAAGAAAGCTCATTACCACTTTGGCATCATTGGTGGGTAGAGCTACAGCTTCCACCCACTTGGACACATAGTCGACTACCACTAAAATATAGTTGTTTGAATATGAGGGTGGGAAAGGTCCCATGAAGTCAATACCCCACACATCAAATATCTCAACCTCAAGAATCCCCTGCTGTGGCATTTCATGGTTGGCTGGGAGATTTGTGACTTTTTCACATCTGTCACAGTGCTTCACAAATGCTCTTGCATCTCTGAAGAGAGTCACCCAGTAGAATCCGTTCTGAAGGACCTTTGTAGTTGTCCTTTCACCACCAAAGTGGCCTCCATAATCTGAACCATGACAGTGCCAGAGAATCTGCTCTGTTTCTTCATCTGGAATACATCTCTGGATGATACCATCTGAACACCTCTTAAAAAGATATGGTTCCTCCCAAATGTAGTACTTTGCATCCGTCAATAGCTTCTTTACTTGTTGCCTGCTGTACTCCTTTGGAATGAAATTCATGGCTTTATAATTTGCAATGTCTGCAAACCATGGAGCCTGCTGAATGAGAAACAACTGCTCGTTCGGAAATGTCTCATTCACAGCTGTGGGTGGTTGTACTCCTGCTTCAGGCTCAATTCTGGAGAGATGGTCAGCTACTTGATTTTTTTACCCTTTTCTGTCTTTTATCTCAATATCAAACTCCTGAAGGAGCAACACCCATCTGATTAATCTTGGTTTAGAATCCTATTTGGTTAGAAGGTACTTCAAAGCAGCATGATCAATATAATTAATAACCTTGGAACCAAGTAAATAGGACCTAAACTTATCAACAGCATACACAACAGCTAATAATTCCTTTTATATAGTTGCGTAATTCTTTTGGGCATCATTTAACACACGACTGGCATAGTAAATGACATTTACAAGCTTACCATGCCTCTAACCTAAAACAGCTCCTATAACAAAGTCACTAGCATCACACATTAATTCAAATAGTAGATCCCAGTCAGGGGGAGCTATAATGGGAGCAGAGGTAAGGTTTGCTTTCAGAGTTTCAAAAGCATGCAAACAATCAGAATCAAAGACAAAAGGAACATCAGCAACCAACAGGTTACTTAGAGGTTTAACAATTTTAGAAAAATCCTTTATAAATCTTCTATAAAATCATGCATGACCCAAGAAACTCCTGACTGCCTTAACATTAGTTGATGGTGGTAATTTTTCAATTACCTCCACTTTTACTCTATCAACCTCAATTCCCTTACTTGAAATCCGGTGTCCAAGAACAACACTTTCTGTAACCATAAAATGACATTTTCCCAATTTAAAACAAGGTTTGATTCTTGACACCGTTTCAAGACAAGAGATAAATGCTTAAGGCAGGATTTAAAAGAATTACTAAAAATAGAAAAGTCATCCATAAATACCTCAATAAACTTTTCAACCATATCAGAAAAAATTGAAAGCATACACCTCTGAAAAGTTGCTGGAGCATTGCAAAGTCCAAAAGGCATTCTTCAGTAGGCAAATACTCAAAGGGGCATGTGAATGCTGTCTTCTCTTGATCTTGAAGGTCCACTGCAATTTATATGCCACAAAAATTCTAATTACCCAAAAATAAAAGGATTATATGTCACGTATCCCGTTAAATCCAGATAATTAAAATTTAGGAGAATATGTTTTCAAACTATTGTTCAAGTAAAGAGCTTTTCCAAGTTTTACAAGAACTCAAATAGAAAGAGGGTCATACTTCCGTTCCACCCAAATTCATAAGATAAAGAGCGAAAACAATTCTTAAATTATAAATCCATACATGAATTGAAATAGAAAAAGTAATAAAATCAATCCATACAAATAGACAGAGCTCCTAACCTTAACAATGGAGGATTAGTTGCTCATGGTTCAGAGAAGAAAATAAAGATTCTGATAAAATGTATTTTGGTAGTCTGGAATTCAATGAAAAGTTCAATGTTGCATATCCTTTTATATCTAATCCTAATAAATTTAAAATCTATCTTCTAAAAATAAAAGAATATCTTTTCCTAAAAATGATATTTGAATTTAAATTAGAATTAATTAACAAGTCTTCAGTTGATGGGTGGGGACCACTCGTTTTGTCCATTCTGCAGCTTCTAATATGTGTTTTCTGGACTAAAAACTGAGTCAAAACAACCTAGAAATCACCCCCATTCTTTTTCTGCATTTTCTGCACGTGGCGTATGTCACACGTACGCGTCAGTCATGCGTACGCGTCGCTAGCTCTTCTTCGCGTGTCACGCACACGCGTCGCTGAGCAAATCTTCAAATCACGCGTACGCGTCAGTCACGCATACGCGTCACCATGGAAAGCTCCAAATCACACGCACACGTCAGTCACGCGTACGCGTCGCTCCTCGCTGCCATCTCCTTTGATTCTTGTGCTGCAGAAACTCTACCAAATCCAGCCGGATGTTTCCTATAATAAACAAATTTACAAAAGACTCAAAGTAGCATCCATATTGGTTAAAAGATAATTGATTCTTTATTAAACTTAACAAATTAGATGCAAATTCACTAGGAAAAGATAAGAAAGATGCTCACGCATCAATCACCAATCAACAAAAGACTTTTGATAACTCAAGAGTATCTAAATTATCAATCCAAGTCAAGAGCATAAAAATCTAAATTAAAATCTACCCAAGCATTTCATCCAAACACTTGGAAGGCAGAGAATAAGAACATAGAATATTAACAAGGAATATTAAATTTAAACAACCAATTGCAAGCATCAATGACTAACAATTAAAGATAGTGACAATAAGTATGGAAAACATAAATTGCATTAAAAGAAATCTAAGGTAACAAGAGCTCGTAAACATGAAAAGGCGAAAAAGGGAAATTAACAAGAGAAGAAGATGAACTAAAGTGCTTAAACAAATAAAAGTAAGAACAAAACTAAATTAAAGGAAAATTGAACTTGAACCTAAGGAGAAATTGAAAGAAGAAACCTTAAACCTAGAGAGAGGAGAAAGCCTCTCTCTCTAAAAAACTATATCTAAAACCTAAAATTGTGTCAATAAAAGTTTGAATGATGGATCCCTCATCCAACTCCACTCTACAGCCTCTATTTTTCATTTTCGGGCTTGAAACTAGGCCAAAAGCAACCCAGAAATCGCCCCCAGCATTTTCTGTAATTGCAGCACGTGACGCTTTGTCACGCATATGCGTCGGCCACGCGTTCGCATCGCTTGAACAAATTCTTGGTCACACGTACGCGTCATCCACGTGTACGTGTCGCTTGTCTGCTGCACTGGTCATGCGTACGAGTCGCCCATGCGTGCGCGTCACTGCCAGCTTCTCAAAACTTCAATTTCTTGTATTCCTTCCACTTTTACATGCTTCCTTTCCATCCTCTAAGCCATTCTTGTCCTATAAAACTTGAAAACACTTAACACACATCACGACATTGAATGGTAATAAGAGATGATTCAAATTAGCAAATTAAAGGCCAAAGAAGCATGTTTTCAATCATAGCACAAAATTAGGAAGGAAAATATCAAAACATGTGAATTCTATGAAGAAGTGTGAGAATAATGAATAAAATCCACTCAATTTAGTACAAAATAAACCATAAAATAGTGGCTCATCATTTGGCTTCACCAAAATATTTTAAAGATATTTTGGGATCAAAATAATGTAAAATACCAAAAATGCCCCAAGGGCATATTTCTCTATTTTCTCTGCTATAGTAAAAATCAATGATCAGGTAATTACCACTTTTTGGTAATTATTCTTCAAGAATAAATCCTAGCCACGAGTTTTATCTTTATTCTTTTTCATAAATTATTATTCACCACATATTAATTCACCATGTGATCAATTAACCTAAAGTAACCATCATTAGATCACAAAGTATTTAACCACACGATCAAAATACTCTCACACCTCTCTCCTTCCTTATGACTGAATTGTCTTTCTTTCTCTCAAATTTACCACATGTTAATTATGTTAATAAACATGTGGTTAAGATATGATCAAGGAGGATGTCAAGAAATTTCCTAATTTGCCATATGATTCATATTTCTTCTCTTCTTAAAACACTACAAGAAAAATGCTGAGTCCCATTGAATTTAACGTCGTAGAGTAGTGGCGAATTTACCGTTAGATTTACTGGCAGTAATGATGTTGAATTCATAAGGTTAAGTAATTACCAATAGATTTTGGTTTCCAACAATAAATCCGCCAATAATATTTGTAGAACAAACAATTAAATTGGTGCGTTCGTTAACGTCGAATTTACCGTCGGAAAAATCTGACGATAACACCAATTAGTGAAACGCTGCATTTTGGTGACTCGTAATGTTTTACCGTCAGAAAAATTTGACAGTAACAGGTCGTAAATTTAAATTGCGAACCCTCTTCTCCCTCATTCAAGATTCATCCTCTCTCTCTCACTCAACCACTATTTTCCTCTCCGATCCCCAACACCACCCTCTTTATCACCATCAACCCACCCACCGCCGACACCCCTCTATTCTTCTTCTTCTTCTCCCTCTTCTCTCCTTGCCACTTCACTGTTCACCTTCGGAACTGCCGCGCCTCCCCACAAACCCACTACCACCGTTGCTGGCTTCACCTCTCTCCCTCCTCGTGTGTCACCGCAACTCCCTTTGCCTCTCTTCCGTCTCTGTGGGTGGTTGTTACTGCTCGTCCCTCGTCATTCGTGCCTCCGTGGTTGTGTTGCACACTGCCGTGCGTCATCCACCTTCTAGAAGCATTTCTGCCTCTTCAATAACAGGTAACCATTTTAATTTTTTTCCAGTTATTCTAATATTTTAGATGCTATATTAATTTTAAATAGTTGATTCATTGATGTTATTGCTATTTATTTTTATTATTGATTAGTTTATAATGCTGATTAGAATATGGTAGTGGTTGAACTATTGAATTGGTTTATGAATTTGATTATGAATTTCAATATGCATTGATTTTGTTGATTATGAATATGCTGAGGTATTGTTTATTATTGAATTAGTTTTATATGAATTTATAATGTAAAAAAATTGACATTATTCTAATTCTTATTTTGAAAATGTGACATTTTAGGAAGAAATATTATTTTGAGTATATGTGTTATGTACATTATTGAGCCTCTTGTTGATTGTTTTCTCCTTTCTAACTCATAAATTTTTTGAAATCATCTTAGGCACACTAATTGAATTGAGTTTGAACTTTGAAAAGTTTTTCGATTATTGAATTGAATTACTGAATATTATTGCTGAAGTTGTTTGAAATTGTCTGAATTATGATGATTCACTGTGTTACGGCTAGTTTCACTCTTTTTAGACATGACGATGGGTAGAAGTCTGGTGGACCAGTCTATTGGTCGTGGTCCTACGTGGTCAGGGTAGAGGAAAGGTTTCTTCCAGTACGCCCGAAAATTCTGGATCCTCTCCCTCTACTCCGAGTACCCTAGTGACGTCATAGGTTGTGGGTTTAGCGGACTAGCCATTCATCATGGTCTCTAACCCAAACTACGTGCTGTAAGACCCGAAAAAATTATAAAAGGATTAAATTGGAAAATTTATCATTAACCTAAAATAGTTAAAATGCGCCTGGATGGATTTGAAAATCAAGACTTAGAAATTCAAAAATTTAACTATGATAATTAGATTCAGTGATTTCTTTCGAGTAAAAAAATTTAATTTTCTGCGAAAATATGCGTAAAAACGCGTACTGGTAATTTAATTGGCAGTACTAACTTAAATCTATCCAACACTGCGAGTGAAAAAATTAATTTATAAGTGGGCAAAATTAAAAAATTAAAAGTTATAGCTTGGGGAACCTTCATTCTCTTCCTTTCTTCCACCTTCTTCCACATCCACTTTTGTAAATATTTTGTTATAAATTTCTAACTCTTTTCTATTGGGAAAGAGAGCTCTATTGTAATTTAATGGATTGATTTGTTTTCATTCTTCATCTTCAATTCTTCTTTCATTGCTTCTTTAGAAATAATCTTCGTCCTTCATCCCAAGGATTCAATTATCTTGAGAAAGAAATTGAATCCAACTTGAATTCTATGTGAGCTTGAGAAAGGATCATAGAATTAATGCTTGAAGTTCTTTCTCACAATAGTTATGAAATTGGATTTGGGATTGATACGTGACATATAATCATCCCAAAACTTGATTCATGAAATTCTGTGGCTCTAAATCAAAGACCATTCTTCATCTCTTCTTATGAACAATTAGATCAAGAGATTGGCAACTGATCAAGAGAGATTGAATTACCAAGAGATTGGAATTCAATCACTTATGATTTGCCAAGAGATCAATAATTGTATGATTGAAGGTGAGATGAGAGCTATTGATCCTGATAATATAATATCTCTTGATCCTAATGTTCTTTTCATTCTTAATTCTTGCTATTTACTCTTTCGTTCTTTATATTCATGCAATTTAATTTCCGGCACTTTACTTTCTTATTCTTTACACTAATGTCATTTACTTTCTTGTTCTTTATTGCTTTCATTTAATTTCAAGTCATTTACATTTTTTGTTTGATTATCACCCAATTATAACCATCTAATTAGATTAATTAATCAACTATTGCTTGCTTAATCATTTAATCCTCATGGGATCGACCTCACTCATCGTGAGTTTATTAATTGATACGACCTGGTGCACTTGCCGGTAGTTTTGTGGATTTTGTTTATAAATTCCGTATCATTTTGTAAGTGAGGAGAGTTGTTGGTACATGATTCTATTCCGAGCCAAAATTGCATCCATGGTGTCTAATGCCATCACACCATTTTTAGTGGTTCTTTCGGATGAATACATGAAATTATTGGCCACCACTATTATGATCAATTCCACTGCTTCTTCAGGCGTCTTTCTATGTAAAGAACCTCTAGCCGATGAGTTGATCATCGTTCTTGAGGTTTGAGAGATGCCATCAAAAAATCTGGATTTGAAGCCATTTGGAAAAGGTATGGTGTGGACATTTTCTGAACATCTCTTTGTACCTTTTCCAATATTTATAGAGCGATTCACCCTCTTTTTGAGAAAAGGAATTGATGTCATTCCTCAACTGGGATAACTTTTGGGGTAAAAAATATTTAGTTAGAAATTTGCTAACTAAATCCTCCTAAGAGGTGATGTTGCCCAAAGATTGAGCTTGGAGCCATTGTGTGATTCTATCTCTCGAAGAGAATAAAAATAGCCTTAGATGGATGGCTTCGGAGCCAACTCCGTTACTCTTCATTGTGTCACATAACTAAAAAAAATTGGCTATGTGGATATTCGGATCCTCTTAAGGGCTACCACCAAATTGGTCTCACTGTACCAATTGGATTAGTGATGGCTTTAGTTTAAAGTTATTTGCTTGAACCGTGGGTCTCATTATACTACTTCTGCAGCTATCAGTGATAGGCGTGGTGTAATCACCAAGGGTCCTTCTCACATTATTGTTCTCATCTGCCATTCTCTCCACCTCTTCTCTCCTAGCCCTTGACTTCTTCCTTAATTGTGCAAGCATCTTCTCAATTTTAAGAACAAAGAGAATACAATCTTCTTATACATGCATGCAGAAAAACAAAAACAAAAATCAAACGTACTGCATGGAATAAAGAGGAAGAATAAAGAAGCAAAGAAGAATTAAATAGAATAATGAAAAGTGGAATAAAATAAAAATAAAATGAGATTTAATTTGGTGATTCAACAGCAACGGCTCCAAAAACTTGATGAGCTAAAATTGATATGCTCGTATATTGGCAAGTACATCAAATCACTCCAAGTAATACCACAGTGAGTGGATATCGCTCCCACGAGGAATAACTGATTGTGTAATACCCGGTCTAACCGAAATTAATTAAATAATGAGTTAAGTAGGAGCGAATATGATTGGAAGATTTGGCAATTGGAATTTGATGATTTCAATATGATATTTGGATTCAGTGAATTTTTCCGAGTCGGAAGACATAGTTTTCTGCGTAAAAGCGCGCAGTGGAATTTTGACCGGCAGTACCGGCTGAGACCTGTCTGGTGCTGCAGCTGAGAAAGTTGATTATGAGTAAATAGGATTAAGAAATGAGGAATTATGATTGGGGGAGGTAGAAATATTTGAAGTGTGATTTAAAGCGCTAATGTTAAAGGTTTTGGTTCAAAATTGGGCCAACGGACAAAAATAAGTGAACTGGGCCTAAGTGGGTCCAAGACCCAACATATATAAACATTAATTATGAGCATTTCAGCTCATTTTTACCCTAAAAGAGGGTTGGGGCGCTGAAATTGAGAGGAGGGAAGAGAAGAGAGGAAACCTAACTCTCTTTGATCTTCAAACCACCATAACTTGAGCTACGAAGCTCCGATTGACGAGCCGTTTGCGGCCACGCGTCGCTCTTCTCATCCTCTACATTTCTATCTAAGTTTTGTGGTGAGTATTCCATTCATCTCTGCCCAGTTTTCGAATTTCCCCACTGTTACACGTTTTTGGGAAGTTAGTGTTGAAATCTTGTGATTTTGGGTGTTTAGGGATACTCCAACATGGATTCTAAGTGGGTTATACCCCTACTTCATATGGGCTGAGGTAAGAAGTGCTTAAACCCTTGTGATTTGTCATTTTTATGAGCCCTAGGTTGATGTATGTATGTAATATTGGTTATGTTAGTGCATTTGATGGTTTTGGTGCACAATTGGGAGATTGGTGTTGCTTGTGGAGCTTTGGTGAGGCTTGGAGCTAAGGGTTGGTGGAGACTTCCATAGAAGAGGCTCAATTGATTTGGCTACAAGAGGTACGGTTTAAGTTTCATTTAAATACCGTGTGGTGTGATGAGAATTCCTAGGCTAGATGCCCCTAGGATTAAGTTTGGATTGTGTAAATGGTTGATGCTAATATGCATAGTTGGTATGTAATGTGAATTGATGATTGGGTTGAGAATTGTGTGGCCTTGTGTGCTTGGTGTATTGAAAATTTGATGTATTGGGTAATGAGTATTAAATTGTGGTTTATGCATTTAAATTGTGAAATTGGGCCGGAGGCCATATATTTTGGGCCGGAGGCCGGAAAGAGGTAAGAAAGGTAAGTTGATGTGTGCATTGTATGATGACACAAGTGATTGGATGAATTTCATATAATGAATATATGGATGATTGGGTTGGTTATTGAATAATGAGGTTTGAGGAGTTGAAGTGTGGAAATTGGTAAATTTTGGGTGAAATAGTATAGATGAGGTATGTTTGATTTTGGTTGAGATATATTATGTGGTCATATATGTGAGTATGATTATTGATACCTTGATGGTATGATAATGCGTGAGAGATATGTATGTTGTGATATATGCTTGAGAAATGATTAAGGTTGATTTGGGGGTGAACTCACGTGATAGTGAGTATGATATTGGTTATGTATAATGATGGTTGATTGGAAATAGTATTGTTGAGAATTGGCATGTGAAAGAGTATATGATATGTCAATATGTTTGAGTTTGAGCCACTTGGGTGAAGTGGGTTAAAATGATGGGATAGTGATTTTGTATATTGTGGTAAAGTGTCAATGTGTGAGTTGAGGAGGCTTGATGTTGAAATTGATGTATTTTGATTGATTTCAAAGAAAAGGGATGAAAATGGCATGTTTTGATTGATTTTGAAAAGAGTTGAAAATGGTTTGTTTTGAAAATGGCACTTTGTGGTTTTATATGAAAAACATGGTTTTTGGGCATACTTTGACGGGACATAACTTGGACTACGGATCTTTGTTTTGTGCCAAATCTGTTTAGAAATGAAATTGGATCCGGAATGTCCATGCCGTTCGAAGGACGGGTGAAAAACGATTTAAAATGAGGAAGTTATGTCCGTCGGAAGATTGGGGGTTGAAGCTGTGAATTCTGCAGTTTTGTAACTTAGTAAAATTTTAGCAGAATAACCCCTTGCGCGTGGGCGCACTTGGCGCGTATGCGCCGATCTTTCAGAAAACGCCATCCACGCGTGCGCGTGATGTGCGCGGGCGCGCCGTTAGTGCTGCACCCAATGCCCAGCCATTTTCCAGAGAGTTGTGCCAGAACTGTGCCAGCTTTGTGCCTGGGGCACGAGAGTATCCACGCGTACGCGTGGTTGATGCGTGCGCGTCGATTTGGCAAATTTTAATCCACGCGTTAGCGTGCATGACGCTTGCGCGTCGATGAGTTTTTAAGGACATCCACGCGTGCGCGTGGAGTACGCGTACGCGTGGCATTGTCTTCATGCCAAAGTTGATATTTGAGTTTTAAAAGCCAAATCTCATACTTCTAAGCCTCCGATCTCACCACTTATATCTTAAATATTTATGATATGCCTAGCTATTAGAAAAGGGCTAGTGAATGAGGTAACTTGCGAGTGAAGCAAGGGGAAAATGAATAATCAATGAGGATCATTGAGGATTATGTGAGATGTGGAGGATGGTGGTGGAAGTGCTTGTTATGCCATTGGCCGAAGGGCCGTAATTGTTTATGTATTGGCTGGATCTGAATTGAACCGTGAGCCGGAATAGCTGTGTATGCTATGATTATTGGCTGGTTCTGGATTGAACCGTGAGCCGGAATAGCTGTGTATGCTATGAATATTGGCTGGTTATGGATTTAACCGTGAGCCGGATGGCTGATATGGATGTTGATCCATGGATGAGAATTCATGCATGTTTATGCTGAATTATTGGTAATTGTGATTTGCACTTCCACTATCTGAGTTACGAGTTTCCCTGGGTAGTAGCAGTGGCTAGTCCACTTGCTCCGGGTGTGAGACGAAAAATGATGTTTATGATAAATGAGTTAATTATGGAGTTTTGAATGAATGTAACTCAGATACCTGGGTAGTAGCAAGGGTTGTGGTTCGTCCCGCTTGCTCCGGGTCAATGCTTGTGTTTTCTCTCTGGTTGTAAGGGTGACAGGGCACCGATACCCTCTAATGGCGACAGGGCGCAGATACCCTCTAATGGCGACAGGGCGCAGATACCCTCTAATGGCAACAGGGCGCAGATACCCTCTAATGGTGACAGGGCACATATTCCCTCTAATGATATTAATACGCAACAGAGAGACTGTGCCCGGGTTAGCTACCGGACACGTCGGGTTGGCTTGATAACCGACAGATGATATCATCAGCCATAGGGCAGGCATACATCATTTGCATATGTTTGAATTGTTTGGGTTTGCCTATTTGTTTTGGATTTCTATATCATATATGCTATGTTACCTGATTACATGCTACTTGTTCTACTTGTACCTTATTTGTGTATTACTTGACTGTATTGCTTGTGTTTGTACAACTGAGAGATCCCTCATGATGGTGTTGGTGGATGTTGGGGGCTGTTCTTGATGAGATGAATTGATAATGCGATTGCATAATGATGATGATTTTTGAATGAGATCATTTGAGCCCCCCTGGGTGGACGTAGTGATGTGATTTCACTGGCTCCAGGCGAGGGTATGATGTATTGATATAGAGCTGCTGAGGCAGAGCAACTGGTAATGGTTTTGCTTATGGTTCTGAGTCCGATTCGTGAAAGAATCAGTGGATTGGGAAAACATGTGTAATATGAACTAGATTTAGCATCCCTTACGTCAGATGCCTATTTATGGATTAGTGAGAATCTAGGCTGGATATTTGGTGAAAAGGAGTTTAGGATGCTTAGTGAGTTTTTATTGCAGTGCATTGGATTTATTTGGCACTTTTACCGTACTGGGAACCCATGGGCCCGGGGTTCTCATTCCGTATATATCTCTTGTTTTTCAGATACAGGTTCAGGTGCTCAGAAGTGAGCTGCGGTTCGTCTGAGAGACGGCGAAGATATTTATTTCCTCTACTTTGTGTTTTGATTAGAATCTCTCCATCTTTGTTTTGAAAAGATTATATTATGTATTGAACTCTTTTGGAACTTGCCTATAGAGGCTCTCATGTTTCCTTTGGGAGAGATTAGGATATATTGTTGTCAACTACTTTCGTACTGTACCCTAGCCGGCCTAAACTTCGCGGGTCGCGACTAGTGGCTATTTACTTACGTTATATATATCTATCTATTATCTGTCTCTTAATCTCCTTTATGTCTCGTCCGTTTATCGCTTTCGGCTTCACAGTTTAACTTTTCGTTGTCGAAACGTGAGTGATACGTCTTTGCGATTTTATTTCTACTCTTTTCAGGCTTCTCGATTAATACTCCTTTCGAAATTAACTATATTTATATATTAAAAATCCACCTGAGAGTCGTACCACCGTAATATCATTGACTTATGACTCGAGCATAAGGATTTGAATATTAGGGTGTTACATTATGGTATCAGAGCAGTTCGTCCTCGTGAGCCTGAGGGATGGAACTGCTTATGCTTCAATGCATACTCTGAGTCTGTGCCTGTGCTAGTTAGGGTATCTAACTGATACATCTAGCATGAAGTTCATGAGTGTACCTTTGGTACTTTGAAGCACTATACTTCCGATATTGAGACTGATCAACTTGATATCGATTGTTTGGTGTGTATAGGAACCAGATGGCGCCTCGTGGACCCAGTCGGGGACGTGAGAGAGATCGTACTAGCACGCAGGAACCGGAAGTCAACCTGAATAACCCGGTAAACTTTATGGCGGCATTGGAGAATATGGCTGCTGCTATGCAAGCCACTGCGGAGGCTCTTGGGCAACAGATAAACAATAATGGCAATGATGGAAGAGGAACTCAAGGCCCGATGACACTGGCAACTTTCTTAAAAGTTAATCCACCTAAGTTCAAGGGAACCACTAATCCGACTGAAGCTGACACTTGGTTTCAGGCCATGGAGCGAGCACTGCAAGCGCAGTTGGTGCCTGAAGAGCAGTGTGTTGAATTTGCTACCTATCTGCTCACGGAGGAAGCATCGCATTGGTGGCAAGGGGCTCGACGTCTCCTGCAGCAGGGGAATGATCCTATCACCTGGGGTGCCTTCCAAGTGGAATTTTATAAGAAGTACTTCCCGAATTCTGCTAGAACGGCCAAGGAACTTGAATTACTGCAACTGAAGCAGGGTACAATGTCCGTATCTGAGTATACGGATAAATTTGAGGAGTTATTCAGGTTTTCTCGCATGTGTCAAGGAACCCCGGTAGACTTCGAGGAATGGAAGTGTATTAAGTATGAGGGAGGACTTCGAAGTGAAATCCTGAGCTCCGTTGGACCGATGGAGATTAGGGTCTTCTCCGAACTTGTGAATAAGAGCCGTATTGCTGAAGAATGTGTGAGGAAGGCTGTTGAGGCGAAGAATGACCATCGGGAGTTCCACCGCAAGGAGCACAATCAAGAGTGCCCAACAAGGGGTCAAGAGTTTAAGAGAAGAGGATACCCACAACGTTTTCCCCAAAGGCGAAATGACCTTGCGACGAATAAAAATTCCCAAGGAAAAGGAAGGGAAAAACAAATAGTGGCTGCTTCGGATGTTTTGAGCTGTCAGAGATGTGGAGGTCATCATCCAAATAGACCGTGTCGTTATGGTTCGAGTTTATGTTACAATTGCGGAAAGCTAGGACATTTGGTCAGAGATTGCCCACACAGGAAGGATCGGGAGACTGCCAGGTCCGATTCTCGTACCTGAGGTAATAAGAAAACTGATAACTTAATTCTTTACCACTTTAGATAATGCTGAAGGCTGGTATTCACTCATAATACATGGTCGAATGAACAATTATGATCTGTTCTAGATAACCCTAAGTTATCTTAATAGAAGGTTTGGTGAGCATAAATGATTAGGTAGGCCTTTAACGGAAAGCAACCTCAGAATGGAATGACTGGTGGGCGATGTTAAAGCCATCATTTGAGAACTCCGTGTCGAGGTAGATTGGGACTTTGCCATGGTTGTAGAGGAGTTGGACATGTGTCCTAGAAACGTCCTAAGAAGGTCAACCGGAATACTACCAAGAGCCAACAACAAGGTCGTGTGTTCACTACAACAACGGGGGATACCGTTAGATCCGACAGTTTGGGAATTGGTAACAACGTGCTAAAGGTACGATTAAGTTGGTATGTGGTTTTGGCTATCATAGATAGAAATCTAGTGAATGCCAGTCATGCTAAGTTGTGGTTGAGTACTTGAGGAAGTAAGTGATAAAGCTCGTACTAGACGAGAGGTCAGAATAAAGCAACGGACACTTGTGGAAGCAGTAACACAGGATAGCTACGAATAAGAGTTGTAAAAGTTTAATATAGTATATTATGTTTGAATACTAGAAGGGTTAAGAGGGTTACTGCAAGTAATGATCCCCAAATAATTGTAAATGATTGCGGCTGCGAGCTTTGATGGTTCTAAAGCGGATGAGGAAATTATCATTAATGCGCAATTGGATTTAGGTGATGAGAGAGTGCAAGTTGTGGTGTTGAGAGATGAGTACTGTGATGTTTGGTCATAGTGACCTTGGTTTTAGTTTGAGATTTATAATGATTGATTTTGAAAGACGAATGTGAAAACCATTAAATCGAAATGCCAATGCGGTATTGGGATTGGTTTGAGGGAACCCGTGACGGGTGGTAAACTCCAATCTTTGGAGAGGTGCTGTTGAAAATTTTCCCAAGAATTTGAAGGAGTATTTGGTTATGTTTATGAAAATGATTTTTGATCTGAGTAACTTCAACAAAAGAGATGTGTCTCGAAAGCTTTTATAGATTTGTAAAGGAAAGCGGATTCTTAAGAGTTTGTCAGCTTGTTAGCACAAACTCGTTGGATTCTAAAAACGAAGAAAGCTTTGATTGATATAGTGATGTGGGATGATGGCTATGATTAACGAATATGGCAATATTATTGATGACATGGTTTGAGATTTAATAAGGTGTGAGTTGATAAGACGGTAAAAGTAAGGAACGAGGCTGTTGGTCGGCGTTGAACAAATGACCGAGACCCTTGGAGATAGAGAAATCAGAGCGCGGCAACGGAAGCGCGTAGAGTAAAGGGATCTTGGAACTGTTATGTGTTTGATATAAAGGCATACTATGCTCGCGTACTCGTAGGGATGGATGGAATTTTCGAGGGCGAAAATTTCTGTTAGGGGGGTAGAATGTAATACCCGGTCTAACCGAAATTAATTAAATAATGAGTTAAGTAGGAGCGAATATGATTGGAAGATTTGGCAATTGGAATTTGATGATTTCAATATGATATTTGGATTCAGTGAATTTTTCCGAGTCGGAAGACATAGTTTTCTGCGTAAAAGCGCGCAGTGGAATTTTGACCGGCAGTACCGGCTGAGACCTGTCTGGTGCTGCAGCTGAGAAAGTTGATTATGAGTAAATAGGATTAAGAAATGAGGAATTATGATTGGGGGAGGTAGAAATATTTGAAGTGTGATTTAAAGCGCTAATGTTAAAGGTTTTGGTTCAAAATTGGGCCAACGGACAAAAATAAGTGAACTGGGCCTAAGTGGGTCCAAGACCCAACATATATAAACATTAATTATGAGCATTTCAGCTCATTTTTACCCTAAAAGAGGGTTGGGGCGCTGAAATTGAGAGGAGGGAAGAGAAGAGAGGAAACCTAACTCTCTTTGATCTTCAAACCACCATAACTTGAGCTACGGAGCTCCGATTGACGAGCCGTTTGCGGCCACGCGTCGCTCTTCTCATCCTCTACATTTCTATCTAAGTTTTGTGGTGAGTATTCCATTCATCTCTGCCCAGTTTTCGAATTTCCCCACTGTTACACGTTTTTGGGAAGTTAGTGTTGAAATCTTGTGATTTTGGGTGTTTTGGGATACTCCAACATGGATTCTAAGTGGGTTATACCCCTACTTCATATGGGCTGAGGTAAGAAGTGCTTAAACCCTTGTGATTTGTCATTTTTATGAGCCCTAGGTTGATGTATGTATGTAATATTGGTTATGTTAGTGCATTTGATGGTTTTGGTGCACAATTGGGAGATTGGTGTTGCTTGTGGAGCTTTGGTGAGGCTTGGAGCTAAGGGTTGGTGGAGACTTCCATAGAAGAGGCTCAATTGATTTGGCTACAAGAGGTACGGTTTAAGTTTCATTTAAATACCGTGTGGTGTGATGAGAATTCCTAGGCTAGATGCCCCTAGGATTAAGTTTGGATTGTGTAAATGGTTGATGCTAATATGCATAGTTGGTATGTAATGTGAATTGATGATTGGGTTGAGAATTGTGTGGCCTTGTGTGCTTGGTGTATTGAAAATTTGATGTATTGGGTAATGAGTATTAAATTGTGGTTTATGCATTTAAATTGTGAAATTGGGCCGGAGGCCGTATATTTTGGGCCGGAGGCCGGAAAGAGGTAAGAAAGGTAAGTTGATGTGTGCATTGTATGATGACACAAGTGATTGGATGAATTTCATATAATGAATATATGGATGATTGGGTTGGTTATTGAATAATGAGGTTTGAGGAGTTGAAGTGTGGAAATTGGTAAATTTTGGGTGAAATAGTATAGATGAGGTATGTTTGATTTTGGTTGAGATATATTATGTGGTCATATATGTGAGTATGATTATTGATGCCTTGATGGTATGATAATGCGTGAGAGATATGTATGTTGTGATATATGCTTGAGAAATGATTAAGGTTGATTTGGGGGTGAACCCACGTGATAGTGAGTATGATATTGGTTATGTATAATGATGGTTGATTGGAAATAGTATTGTTGAGAATTGGCATGTGAAAGAGTATATGATATGTCAATATGTTTGAGTTTGAGCCACTTGGGTGAAGTGGGTTAAAATGATGGGATAGTGATTTTGTATATTGTGGTAAAGTGTCAATGTGTGAGTTGAGGAGGCTTGATGTTGAAATTGATGTATTTTGATTGATTTCAAAGAAAAGGGATGAAAATGGCATGTTTTGATTGATTTTGAAAAGAGTTGAAAATGGTTTGTTTTGAAAATGGCACTTTGTGGTTTTATATGAAAAACATGGTTTTTGGGCATACTTTGACGGGACATAACTTGGACTACGGATCTTTGTTTTGTGCCAAATCTGTTTAGAAATGAAATTGGATCCGGAATGTCCATGCCGTTCGAAGGACGGGTGAAAAACGATTTAAAATGAGGAAGTTATGTCCGTCGGAAGATTGGGGGTTGAAGCTGTGAATTCTGCAGTTTTGTAACTTAGTAAAATTTTAGCAGAATAACCCCTTGCGCGTGGGCGCACTTGGCGCGTATGCGCCGATCTTTCAGAAAACGCCATCCACGCGTGCGCGTGATGTGCGCGGGCGCGCCGTTAGTGCTGCACCCAATGCCCAGCCATTTTCCAGAGAGTTGTGCCAGAACTGTGCCAGCTTTGTGCCTGGGGCACGAGAGTATCCACGCGTACGCGTGGTTGATGCGTGCGCGTCGATTTGGCAAATTTTAATCCACGCGTTAGCGTGCATGACGCTTGCGCGTCGATGAGTTTTTAAGGACATCCACGCGTGCGCGTGGAGTACGCGTACGCGTGGCATTGTCTTCATGCCAAAGTTGATATTTGAGTTTTAAAAGCCAAATCTCATACTTCTAAGCCTCCGATCTCACCACTTATATCTTAAATATTTATGATATGCCTAGCTATTAGAAAAGGGCTAGTGAATGAGGTAACTTGCGAGTGAAGCAAGGGGAAAATGAATAATCAATGAGGATCATTGATGATTATGTGAGATGTGGAGGATGGTGGTGGAAGTGCTTGTTATGCCATTGGCCGAAGGGCCGTAATTGTTTATGTATTGGCTGGATCTGAATTGAACCGTGAGCCGGAATAGCTGTGTATGCTATGATTATTGGCTGGTTCTGGATTGAACCGTGAGCCGGAATAGCTGTGTATGCTATGAATATTGGCTGGTTATGGATTTAACCGTGAGCCGGATGGCTGATATGGATGTTGATCCATGGATGAGAATTCATGCATGTTTATG